>NC_056725.1:407017007-407117007 GCF_019279795.1 Protopterus annectens | reverse complement strand
CCTGTATTCCTTTAGTAATGAACCTCTGTGGATGCTCCAATTGTTATATGTGCCCAGTTAAGTACATTCCAAAGGGGGCATTGTACTCAATGATAGATCTAAAAAATGATGAATACAGTGGAACAATGACTTCCTTGGATCTAGATGCCATACTTTTGTTTATAAGTTACAAAAAAGCATATTCACTCACACACACGCACACACACACACACACACACACACACACACACACACACACACACACACACACACACACACACACACACACACACACACGCAAGTTCCCTATACTGAGTCTTGAACCTCCTACCTATCTAGTTACATAATGTAGAGAGCACTGTATTAATCACAAGGACCACAGGAAAAAGACTACTTTTTCAAACACTTTGAATGGAAGCTGATTTATTTAAAGCTTGCAGTTTATCAGCTGAAAGCATTAGATGACAAAGGATCTCTAAAACAATTCCCTAGCTAACAAATACTTCAGCCAATCACCACCACTGTCTTTTATATCTACACACTCCATAATAAAAAATACAAACTTGTTGAAATAGGACATAAAGCATTATGATTTGCTAGTGCATTATCCATATCTTTTTAACACCTTTATTGAATTATTTAAGATATAGGCAAACATACATTTATATAAAGGAACACAAACCATGTTAACATGTTCACAGCTACGAACATTATACATCACTCATACTTTTTTATATACAATTGTCATCAATTCAACATTACATAAATTGATCATCTCCTGCCATCCTTTTAACCTGTATTGTTCCCACAATTTCCATTTTTTTCTATGTAATTTGTTCCTACCCTTTTCTAATGATCCCACTTTCAGTATTTTTATCTCTGTTACAATATTCACTACTTCAAATAAAGCTGGTGTAGACTTTGCTTTCCATAATTGCTTTATTGACAGACACCAAAATTAAACTTAACAAGGCCTTACTACTTTTAGGCAATTCAGATCCTATATCCTTACTCAAAAAAAAAAAATTTCTTTAGTTACATCGATTTGCTCACCCAATATTTCTGACAGAATCATAGGCTCATAAGAGGTTACTAAGCTATCAACCAGAACGTTATTTCATGCCTAGTCATTTCATCCCAATGTAATACCATAGATACACTAGTCAATACTCAGGACTGTATTTATTAATGACTATCTGTGTCCAGGAGGTTTGTGGGTGCTATCCCTGGTAAGAATTGACAGTGCCCCATCCACTTGTCCAGGTCCCTTTTGAACAGTGTCAAAGAGGTGCACTGCTTCACATGAAACTGGCAGTCTATTCCAAAGATGTGACAGTTACTGAGAGACAAATCTGTCTCTCCAGCACATCCTATTCAAGTCTCAGGCCATATTTGGGTTTCTGCAATTAGTAGCTTTAGTCCCGTTTGATTTACGGATGTGCAGCAAATTCATTAGGTTTGGGTCAGAGATTTCTCTGTAAGCCAGACATAAGTCTCCGCTAAAAAGTCTATACAGTACTGAGTATAGTGACAGGGGCTTTAATTGGTCTGTGTAAGGCACATGTTGCAGTCCCTTGAACTTCTTAATTAGAAACCTCTGAGGTCTATCCAATTGCTGCAGGTGTTTTGTATGGTACATGCCGAAAGGGGCATTATATTCAATTATGGGCCTGATTAGTGATGTGTATTGAGGGGTTATAATCTCCTTTGTTCTAGAGGTGATGCCTTTGCTAATCAAATGTGCTACATATAAAGCCTTCCTTACTATGGTAGACACATGGTGGTCAAAATTAAGGTTGCAGTCTACTTGTGATCCTAGGTCTGTTACCACTTCATGGATACTTAGGGTATTCTTGTTAATTTGATAGTGTGAAGGGACATTGTTTTTACCAAAGGAAATAACAATGCATTTCTTTGCATTCAGTTTGAGACTGTGACTAAGACACCAGTCATTGGTCTGCTTAAGACCACCCTGAAGTGTGCTGACATAATTTCAGGATTCAATAATTGCACCCAGATTGCAGTCATCTGCAAATCTGGTGAGCCCCTTAGTTTTGGCCTGAACTTCTGAGAAGTATATACCAAACAGTAAAGGGCCCCGAACTGAACCTTGTTGTTTCACCCTGCTGATGACAGGTCTGCTGATTGATATGGAGTCACCCAATTTGATAGTGTGTGACCAGTTTGTGAGCCAGTTGGCAGCTCATCTTACAACAAAGGGGTTTACATTAAATTTCCTAAGTTTATCGGTAATGCCTGAGTGTGGGATTGTGTCAAAGGCCTTTACCAAGTCAAGGCATGCTGTGTGCAAAGATTTGCCCTTGTCAATGGCCTTGATCACATTTTTGAATAAATCCACCATGATTAACAGGCAGGATCTGCCCTTCACAAAGCCGAACTGGGTCAGACCCAGGGTTTGGAGGTTGCCTATGTCTTTATTTATGAGGTCCAAGATGATACGTTCCATGGCTTTACAGATGAGGCTGGTCAGACATATGGGTCTATAATTCCCTGGGTCTGTTGCTAAGCCACCTTTCTGAAGGGGAATAACTGTTGCTGTTCTCCAGTTCACAGGAACAAAGCCAGTGGTTAGGCTGTGATTGAAGAGGGTACTTGATGATGATAGTTCATGTTTTAGTTTGTTTAGAAGACAGCCTGGGATGCCATCTGGTCCCATAGAGGCTGTGTTTTTTGCCTTAGGCAAGGCTTTAATGACCTACTGTAGGGTGGTGGTGGGTTGAGGGGAAGGTTTGTGATACATTTGTAGGGGATAAGGGAGTGAAGTTTTTGCCAAATCTGTCCACTAGCAGGTTTGCTGTGTCTGTAGTATTAGTGTGTGTGATACCGTTAGTCACTAGTTTGGTACATGCTTGGGTCCTATGTTTTAAGCTATTCATATAGCTGTAAAAGTCCTTATGATTATCCTTGGCTGTGATTGCTACGCTTTACTCAAAGTTACTCTTAGAGGATTTGACATGTTGTCTTATTTGCCTGTTGAGGCTGAGGAGGGTGCTTTTCTATTGTTGGGGCCTCACCTTAGTTTTCTTAGACAGCAACATTTTGCATTTATTGTAAAGTTTGTTGATGCTGGATATCCACCAGGATGGCTTTTTTTATTTTGGGCTCTGGCTTTGACTCTCTCTGGAACAGCCATGTCTATACACTTATACAAGTGATTGTACAGGGCTTTAGTGTAAGCTTTGGTGTAGTTACCACTTTCAGCTGGGGTGGGGCTTGGAATGCATTTATACCTTCCCCTAGGAGAGTATAATTTGCTTTGGTGAAGTTTTTTAGTCTGACTTCACCCTTTGTGAGTTCTGATATTAGTGCCAGTTCAAAAGCAACTGATTTGTGGTCAGATTTAGCTAATGAGGGTCTGACAGTTGTGGTGGTGCATCTGTTTGTCATGTTAGCATGGACCAGATCTAGTATGTTTGCTCCTCTTGTTGGGGTTTGAACAATTTATTCCAGGGCATTTCAGTTAACAAAGTCAAGGAATTTTTCCGCTAGTGAGTTAGGGCTAGAGTAGGTTGTCCAGCTGATGGTGAGATAATAGAAATCCCACATGACAAGAGTGTTTGGAAATATTTGGAATGACTCCAGTTTTGTCAAGTAGGCCTCATGCGCATCATGATCCATGGAGGGGGATCTATAGGTAGCTAAGACTTGAATGAGGGACTTACCCACAGTAATCTGAGCATGGAGTAACTCCATGGAGTCGTCAGGTCTAACTAGTCAGGAGGTGAATTTATCTCTAGTATAGAGAGAAACACCACTTCCTTTGGTTCTTTCATGTTTGTTTTGTGGTCTGAATGTGTGGAAGGCACTGTAGCCTTGCAAGGCCGGGTTACTGCCCGAGGCCTTCAACCAGGTTTCTGTGACTGCATAGACATGTACATTCTCCCATGATAGAAGTGCTTCCAGGGTGTGCAGTTTTTGGTTTAAGATCCTAGCATTTAGCAGCATAACCCTTATTTTGTTATGGTTGGCAAGTTTCATGTCAGCAATTTTGTTTTTCAGACCTTGCCTAAAAATGGCAGCATGGTGGAGGCAAGAGCCTTTGCCAGCAGCTGATAGCCTAGTGGTGCCAGGTGCAAACCATCTCTGGCAAAGCAGAGAGGTTTGTCGACCATGTCATCCCAGGCTGATAGAAACTGGATCCCCTTTGAATGACACCAAAAACTAAGCCAATTATTAAAATTGATCATTTTTTGTTTATACTGTGGCATAATTCTAGGTGAGGGTAATATGCTGCTCAAGGCTAGGGACATACCTGCCTGGGACACATACTCAGAGATCTCAATCATATCTCTCTGTATATAGTGCAGTGTAGTACATATCAAGTCATTCATTCCAACATAAGCTATGACAGGGTCATAATGGCACTTGTTGCTGAGAGACCTGAGTGCAAGCATGAGCTGATGAATCCTGGCAACGGACAGGCAGCTGACTGTGACTTTATTGTTATCCAACCTGGTGAGTTGGACATCCGTGTGTCTCACTATAGAGTCTCCAATGACAAGAAAATTTGTTTTTTGAGTGTTACACCTTAAGGGCTTGGTAGGTGAGACACTGGTGTTGCTATGTGTCTTGGGTGCTGTGGAACTGTGTTAGTTGTAGCAGTCTTTTGTTTTGGAGCGCTCTGGTATTTCAGAAAGTTTTTTGAGAGAACCTCTGCATATGTTGATTTATGTGTTGGATGCATACTATATTTCTGAGTAATGGTGGGTGAGTTGACAACCTCTTCAGTGTTACTGTTTTGAGTGTGAGACCAAGCATTCAAGATTCTTGAGGTAGATACATTTCCCGCACTCTGTACTTGAGTGAAATATTAGTAAAGGGTTGTCAGAGTACATCAGGCAGTCACTACACTGCCTTAGGAGACCCAAGTCAATAAGGTTGGCAGGAGAAGCAGGGATAGTCCAAATGTCCATAATGCTAGGTGTGAAGAACTGTTATCACAAAGGGGGTACTTTCAGGATTGATCTAGGAGGTGCTCTGTAAATGAGTATTTCTGACAAAGGTTTTGATTTGTAGTTTAACAGGTCATAGCTCACTAGCAATACTTCTTAGACCAGAGATGTGCTAAAGATGAGGACTACACTAATGAACTGCAGCTGTATCTAAGGGAAAAAAATTTGAAATTATCTGTCTGGCTATGGCGCACAGTTACGCAGCAGTGCATAGTGTTGAGTGACATGCAAACAAGCAGAAACCTGCTCAAACTTGGGACTTAAATACCAGAAGCTAAACACTTAAAAAAAAAAAAAAAACTTTAAAAAAAATCAAAAGAACCAATGAGGGTGCTTATTCCAAGCTCTAGACCAATCACTCTTCACCAGACAGGTTCCAATCAGCACACTTCTCTCACAAGGGTGTAGAAGGGCCCCTTCCAATTAAAGATGGCTTGGAAAATGTGCTCAGAATACAACAGCCACTACAAACAGACCCAGAGGCAGCAAACCTGCATCTGGACTATGCTACAGCTGCTAGCTATACTAATTTAGGTGGGAAACACTAAAAATGTTTTAAACAGCAGAAAAACATCAGTGAGACACTAAAAAAATGTTTTAAACAGTAGAAAAATGGTTTACAATTAAATAAACAAAGTCACTGCTGTTGACCGGCATATGGTCGAAAGGCAGTTTTCAAATGGACAGAATGCTGACTCAAAATACATCGACTACACTGCAGCGAATGGGTAGTGTAGTCTGAGTATCTGAGTTTGGCATTGTGCACAAGGAAAGGTGGTGAATTACACTTAATGAAGTGTCCCTGATTGTCCCTGATTTTTTTGTGACTTGTCCCTGATTTTGGGAAATTTGTCCCCAGTTGGTTGTTCAAAAGATGGTGCTTCAGTGAGGAACAGGGAATTAGTCCATTTCCTCACTGTAGTGTGATCTTGGAGTTGGTATATATATATATATATATATATATATATATATATATATATAGATATATATATATATATGGGAACACTACTATATCTCGAACTTTTGAAATCTCGAATTTGAAAAGTTCGAGACCATGTAGCCGAAACCGCACATTACTGAAAGACCAGAAGCACGAAATTCAAAATCCTGATGGTAAGGGATTTTGAGTTAGCGCTTCTGGTGTTGCGGTCCAGGTAAGTATGTGTGTATAAGTGTGCTTATGAGGAGCTTTAGTGTGTGTGTGTGTGTGTGTGTGTGTGTGTGTGAGGGGCTATAATGTGTGGGTGTGAGTTTGCCTTGTGTGTATGTCTGTGCGATCTTGGAGTTGGAATATTAAAGTCGGGGGGTGTGGGGGGGGTGCAGCTTATCTTTAGTGTAGGGTGGTTTGTTTGGTTATGGGGGAGGCTGTCTATGTGTTTGTGTGTGTGCTGTATGTATGTAGTACTTTTGTGATTTTGAATGTCGCTCTTTTAACATGTCGGTAATGTGGGGTTTAGGGATTCTGGTCTCGGTATTGTGGGCTTCGGGATTGTGTAAATTCGGTATTAAGTAGTGATCCCATATATATATATATATATATATATATATATATATATATATATATATGTTGCAGAGGGTGTGGAGCCCCCCACATGAGCTCCCCTGCAAAATAGTGAAATACATGTACCATTGAATGTCACAGTACATGAAGGTACATAGCATGGGTGACTGATGTCACTTCCTGCTATGTCGAATACATCGAACTATGGCTATTGATGTACTCAGTTTTATCCTGGCCGGAATTTTGCTGTTCCGGATTCAGGATTTCAGGTAGGCCATGCAGTTTCCAAGTTTCAATAGTAAACCCAGAAAAACAGCAAGGAGACACTAAAGAATGTTTTAATCAGCAAACAAATCAGTTATTTAAAACACTGCTTGGTGGGAAAGCAGAACAAACAAACCAGATGCTTTGCAAACAGTGAAAAGTAGCAACAATTACTTTGCAAGTAGTGAAAATAGCAAAAAAATTGCAACAGTGAAAACAGCAACAAAATATGATTTAACAGGCACAGTTAGGCAGACAGATGCAGTACAAACAGTGCAGTTTAGTTTATAGTATTAAAATACAGTATTAAATAAGCAGAACACAATAAAAAGTACAGTAAATAGTACAGAAAAATAAAAAACAGGCAACTTATGGTTTTTGGGAAGCTCAGAAGCCTTTAGTCATCTGATATGTGAGCTCAGAGTTGTGGCTGGTAGCTCACCTCAGCTCAGCTTGGTTCAAACAGCATACTCTGTAGGGCACTTTTAAAGTCTGTCAACTCATTATATTCCCAAAACATAAGTTCTTAGTTACTTCTTTCTTCCCTTTCACACGTCCAGCATTTGCAACCTACCTGAGAAACATTCTTTGGAGTCTGTGTGGGGTATAAAAATACCTATGCAAACACTTCCAAGCAAGAATCCTAAATCATCTTGACTTTGTTGCATATTAGGGAGTCATACATATGTCCTGCCATTGTTTCTTGTGAATTGCTTATCCAGTGTGTCTCTTCCCAATCTCTTCTAACCTCGCCCGATTGATTTGTATAGTTATCATGCAATATTCTATATGCCCTACTAATGATCCCTTTTTTAACAGCAGCTTCTGTTCTAGATTCAGCTACCAGAGCAGGTCCTACACTTAGAGTTGCCTTATCTCTTTCTCTTTACCTATATATCAGTCCCTGATAGGAAAGGCAGCTGCCAATTTGTAGTCAAAATGTCTTCTTGACCTCTTGCCATTCTATTACCTTTCTCTCTCTCTAGTTATTTGCTCCCAATGCCTTGGTTCCTTTGCCAGTTTTCTCCAGTAAATTCCAGCCCCCTCTTGCCAATTCTCTATAACCCTAATTGCAGCCAACCCTAACAGCAGAACTTCCTCTCTCCATTCAAGTGTTTTGCTTAGTTCTTAGAATACTTTCTGCTACTTTATAAATCTTTTTTTTTTCACTTTTTATTTTCTCCAAATCTTTTGGGTTTCTAATACCATGACGGGAATGAACCCCATTCCTAAAATTATGATTAAAGTTTATGAAATTAGTATTGTTTCTATCTTTGATGTCAACCAGAAGTGCTCTTCGCAGCACCCGCAATGTGCCCAGTAATAACTCCTTGTGCAATTCCTGTAGAGCTACATGTATTGGTAACGTATCTAAATATGATTGTAGATTCTTTTTATAAGACCAGTTGCTCCTACTAATACTGGAACTGTCTGAATATCTTTCTTTCACATTTCTCATTTCTGCCTGAAAATCCTGATACTTTATGACTTTGTGTCTCTCTGTACACAAGACACTGAAGTCACTGGGTGTAGCGATTTCAATGATAAATGCTACTTTTGTCTCCTTTCATGGACCACTATATCTGGTTTTCTTGCATCTATCTTTTGAACTGTTGGTAATGGGTGATCCCACATGGTGTACACTTCATCATTTTCTATGATATTTTGTGGCTCATACTTCGTGTTTTTCAGCTATTTCAGTATTATAATGTTTGCACAATCACCAATGCAACAATTTTGCCACATTATTATGCCTTCCAATATACAGCCCTTCTGCCATTAGTATATCACAACCAGCAGCAAAGTGTGTGACTGTTTCCAATTCTATTTTACAAAACCTACATTTGTCTGTTTCTCTCACATGTTCAATGGACTTTGTAAACCAACGTACATGTAGCCCACTATCTTGGGCCACCAATATTAACCTTTCATCTTTTGATTTGAATTTGCCTCTCCTTAACCATTCCTATGTTCAAGCCTGATCAGCATGAGGATCTTCCAGGGGTTTTGTACACTTGCAACTAAATTTATGCATTGGACACATTTCTTGCCTTCCCATTTGATTCTCCACATTATATTCTTTCTTTTGTTTTTTTTGGCACATTCAGTTACTGCTTCATTTTTTTATCTACTTCTGGTTTGATTTCCATTGCTGCTTTATGCTAATATGCTTCTGTTAGACTAATAAGGGAAGTCATCTTAGATTTATTATCCTCATGTTTCAAAACATTCACTATATTTGGGTCTTGTGAGGTCAGCAGTCCCATAATTGCAGATCTATACATGTAATCAGTTTCAAGTAGGCCCACACCTCCTTCAGAACAGGAAATATATAATATTGGTATGCACTTCTTCTTTTCGCTTTTTCTGGTTAGGGGTCACCACAGCAGATCACCTATCTGCTCATGATTGGCAGTGGAGTTTTACTGTGTCGAGTTGCCAGCCTGGCACCCAACCTTCCACGGAAGGCACACACAAATGCACTCATGCCTAGGGCCAGTTTAGAGTATCCAATCCACCTAAATATTTTTTTAAATCATTTGATGAGCATGAAGCATCCTTGTTTTCCTCTTTAATCTCTCCAACAACTTTTGGGGCCAGTCAATCACTCCAAAACTGGAAGTTAGGACAGGAAGAACAAATTGGTTTATAGCTTGAATTTTGTTCCTAGATGGGAATACTGTTTTCAGGATTAATTTAAGTCTTTTAAAATATTCCTTACTGAGTTTTATTCATACTTGTCATGTTTTATAGTTGATCATCAGTTCACAAATATTTATACACTCAGTCTTGCTCAAGTTCTTTTATATCACATTCTAGTTCCAAACTGATGTTTTCTTGGTGCTGCAGCTTTCCTAATTTAAAGGTTGCTTTTACACATTTAGCAAGAGGAAATGACATTCTTATATCATCTGAAGAAGTTTTAACTACTTGCAGTTGTGCTTTCAGTTCATCATCTGATGATCTATACAGTTTTAAATCATCGACTAAGAGAAGATGAGAAGTTTTTACAGTTTGTTGTTTTCTGGGAGCCAAATAGCCATGACCTCATCTGCTAAGCAGACAGTTTAATGGGTTGAGGGCAAGGTAAAAAAGCAACAGTGACAGGGGGTCACCCTGGAATATCCCACCTTTGGATTTTTATCTCTAGAATAATACTTTGTCGTTTATCATGACTTAACTGCAAAGTAGTTTGCCTCTGTTTCATGGTCACTGTGATGCTGTTCATCACTGTAGGGTATATCTTATACATTTTTAAGCAGTCTTTTATCCATGAATGTGGGATACTGTCAAATGCCTTTTTATAGTCATTCCATGCCATACTTAGATTCTTCCCCTTTTTACAGTTCTCCACTATGACTTCATTTAACAACAAATGATCCTTTTTCCATATGACTTTCTTTTATTGCCCTTTTGTTCTATTGCCATAATTGAGTTTTCTTCTAAATGACTATAAACTCTGTCGGCATCAATTTCAGTGTATAATTTATACATAGTCGGAAGGCAAGTTATTGGTCTATAATTTTTAGGGTAGCTTGCAGGTTCACTTTTAAGTAGGAGCATTGTTTTTCCTGTTTTCCCTAATATTCAGTATGGTTGCTATTATTCTCCTTAAGGACCTGCATCCAAAATCCCACTCTCTCTTTAATTATTGAATCCCCTTACTTCATCATCATCCCTTTCCACTTTGAATTACAGCTTTCTGCTTATGTTATGTATATGAGCCCTAACTGTGTAGCTCTAAAACATCCATTTAAATCAAATAATCCTAAACCACCTTATTCTACTGGAAGGATCAAGTAATCTCACTTGACCCTTGCCGCATTCCTTTCCCAGATAAAGTCACTCAACTCTTTATTAAGTCGGAACACAAGTTTTTCTCCAGTTGATGAAAATATGCCCATATATATATAAAACTAAAGGGACTAAAAACATTTTCACTGCTTATATCTTGCTATCCATATCCATAAACAAGAGCTTCTAGCTTTCCAGTTTTCTATATCATCTTTTGTTTACTTTTTCCCCCACATATCCTTAGCTGACTTTTAAATCCATAATCCTAAATACTTCATTTTATCATGTTCCCATAGATATGGGTATTGCTGAACGAATCCATGTGTGGACACATAGTTTACAGCTATAGACTTTGTTTTGTCCTCATTAATATTATATCCCAAAAGGACTAGAAAAGTCTCAGAATGTTCCACAACACTGAGATGGCATTCTTTGGTTTTATCAGGTAGAAAATAATGTTGTCTGCAAAAAAGCCAACTTTTCGTGATTACCATGCCAATTATATCCTTGATTTTCTGAGTCCCTTATTTTATTTGTCAGTGGTTCTAAATATTAAGCATATAACAAAGGAGGAAGAGGACATCCCTGCCTGGTTCTTCTACTCAGGCACAACTTATCAGAGAGGAGCCCTCCCACTATAATTTTTATCTCCAGTCTCTTATACATCCTCTTAATTTAACTTATTATTTTATCAGGGAATGCAAATGCTTCTGTTGCCCTACCTTTAAAAATCCAGACTTCTCTTTTGAATGTTTTCTCTGCATCAAGTCCCACCAACAACAGTGGTATTTTATTAATTTCTCTTCCCTCTGGATAATCATTGCTTTATTAATGATATAAAATGTTTGCCTCCCCCTCCACAAAACCACATTGATTCATATCTGTCAATTTTGGCAACACCTTCAGCATTCTTTTAGCTATTATAGACATAAACACTTTATAACCATGGTTTAAAATTGAAATGAGCCTATATGAAGCTGGGACTAATGGATCTTGACATTACAGCCACAACAGCTTTCTTCCAAGATGTTGATGCTTACTCACCTTTAAAAATACTATTGAATTAATGTTCCAGATCTTTATCACTTTCCTCCCTCCTTTCCAAACTTCTACAGGAATACAATCTATTCATGGAATCTTTCCTGCAGATTTATTGTGCATCACCATTTTTATCTCATCTCTTCCTGTCTTTATTATTATGGAACCTCTCCTACCTGTAACCTTGGTATACCTAAATATTTCATAAATACTTCCATTTATACTTTTTCTTGATTTCTACATTCCTCTGCTTTATACAGATTTTCATAAAATGTGCAAAATATCTCTAATACCTCTTCAGGATATCTGGTTATTTTTCTTCTTAAAGGCTCCCTAAGTTTAGCAACAACTATTTCTAGTGTCTTTTGCCTAAGTCATTGTGCTAAAAGTTTTTGTGCTCTGGAATTATTCTCAAAGAACAGTTACTTAACAGCAATCTTTCTAATCTCATGCATATTATCTAGATGCTCTCTTATTTTCTCTTAAGCAATCTGCATTTGCACCTCTTCTTGCTATGTGAGATCCCCCTTATTCTGCAAAACTTTAACATTTGTCACCCCCCCTGGATAATTCTTGATACTTTTTAACCATATCTCTTTTTCTTTTGTTTCTACCCCATTTTGAAACTCCTTTCATTTTATTCCAGTCACTAGCTATAAATTGTTAAGAAATTCCTCTCTTTCCCAATAATTCTCAAATATTTTCCACTACCCATTCTTAAATTCCTCTCTTTTAAAATAGTATGTGATGAAATGCCAGTGTCTAATTTGTAGTTCATCACCCTATATTTTTTATTTTAGTTGCTATTGGCACATGATCTGAAATAGTTATTAGATGGGTTTTGAAACGTTTAATTAAATGCACATGTTCCTGTGAAATATAATTTCTGTGTAGTTTAGCCTAGTTATTGTACTTTGGGGAATAATATGCAAATTCTCTTTGAGTCGCACTACCAAATGTTTGTGTTCCATACCAAATATTTTCATATATTTCTTCAGAAATCTACCCAGTTTTGTTATATTTTTCCCTTCTAGGTCCCCCAGATATAGCTTTACTGTTGCAAGTTAAGTTGCAGTCCCCACCTGTTAGTGATATTCCCTGTTGAAAGCTGATTATTTTTCCTAAAATTTTCTTAACCTTCATAACAGCACCTTTAGGTGGAATATAAATACATGCCGGCATAATCTTCCTACCTCCTCCTTGCCTGTAGCCACTGACCACCACAAATTTACCATTACTATCTTTTTTTTTCCTGTTCTATCACTATTGGAGCTTCTCTAGCAATTAGTATAAGTATTTTCCTTCTCTTTTGTTCTTGATACTCTGCAGAATATCTCTGCTGACATCATTTCTTTATTAAATTCACATGCTCATTTCTTTCCAAATGTGTCTTCTATAGCACTCTGCATTTCTTAACATAATTCAATACTATTTCCTTTTTGACTATAACTGTGAAGCCATTCACATTCCAAAATAATATGTTTAGTATAGCCATTATTATAAGAAGTTATTATTCCCATTATATAGGTTAATAGGTAAGTACTAGGCTATCTGCCCAAGGGCATCTATAAGCCTAGCCAGAATGTTGGCTTTCGCCACTCAATAAGTTCCCTGTGCTTCTGTCCAGCAGAGCCATTAGTTCCCTGTGCCTCCGTCCAGCAGAGCCACAGCAGTGATCCCTGGGGTAAATTTTCTGTTTCCCATCCACTCATCAAGGTTTCTCTTGAAGAGTGTTAGTGAGGGGCTCTGCCTAATGTAGATTGGAATCCTGTTCCAAAGAATGGGGAGTCTCTGGGACAGGAATCTATCCCTCCAGCACTTCCTATTTATCATTGTGGTGAGGTTTAGATCCCCAGAGTGTGTAGCTCTCCGGGATTTTTTTTTTTTTAGGTGGAGCATGTCCATCAGTTCTGGGTTGGACATGGCCTTGTATGTCAGGCATGGATCACCTCTGAGTAAGTGGTATGCAACCAAGTAGAGCTGGAGTTTCTTCAGTTGGGCTACATAGGTCATCTGTTTGAGGCCAGTAATCCTCTTATTGAGGTACTTCTGTGGTCTTTCCAGCTGTTGCAGGTGTCTTGTAAGGTACATCCCAAATGGGGCATTGTACTTTATGATGGGTCTGATGAGTGATGAGCAGAGGGGCACAATAACCTCTTTTGTTCTAGATGTGAACCCTTTTGTGATTAGGTGGGCCACATAGAAGGATTTTCTAACCACCTTGGCAGTATGACTATCAAAGGAGAGATTATTATCTACTTGGGTCCCCAGATCCCTTATTACATTTTCTGTATTTAGGGGACTACCACTTATGTGGTAGTTCGCGGGTACTTTGTTATTTCCAAAGGGGGTGACTATGCACTTTTTGGCATTTAGCTCGCCATGAGTTTGACACCCTTCTGGAGGATGTCTGTATCAGCCGGAGAGTCAGTTATGGCCCCCAGTTTGCTGTCATCTGCTAACTTGGTCAGCCATAGTCCTCCTGTGCTTGCCTGTACCTCTGAGAAGTATATACCGAACAGGAGGGGTCCCAGGACTGAGCCTTGAAGGACGCTACTTGTAACCAGTTTAGAGTCGGACCTGGAGCCTGCAACTCTCACCATGTGGGTTCTGTCCATGAGCCACTTGGCAACCCATCTCATGATGTAGGGGTTTCTGTTCAGGCTGGTGAGCTTGTCTATAATACCAGAATGGGGAATGGTGTTGAAAGTCTTTGCGAGGTTTAGGTAGGCTGTGTGGACCTCTTTTCCCTCATCTACAGCCTTGGTAACTGTCTCAAAGAAGTCCACCAGGTTTAGAAGGCATGATCTGCCTTTAACAAAGCCAAACTGGGTAGGATCCAATGTTTGGAGGTTTCCAATGTCTCTGTTAATGAGTTCCATGATGATGCGCTCCATAGCCTTGCAGACCAGGCTAGTCAAGCTTATAGGGCGATAGTTCCTGGAGTCCATTTTGGCTCCATCTTTGTGGATCAGGATAACTGTTGCTGTGTGCCACTCTATGGGTACATAGCCTGTAGAGAGGCTGAGTTTGAACAGTGTGTTTAGGTGAGGGGTTAGTTCATTTTGGAGCTTATGTAAGACACAGCCTGAGGCACTGTCCGGTCCCACTGAAGCTGTGTTTTTGGCTTTGGATAGGGCTGTTTTAACCTGTGTGTCAGTGACTGCTGGGGCTCTACATTCTTCTGGTATGATTATGGGCCCTTAAGGGGGTGAGAGGGGGGTAAAGTTTGCACTAAACCTGTCTGCCAGAATGTTGGCAATATCAGTCGATTCAGTGTATTTTGTGCCATTCTGCACTAACTCAGAGCAGATCTGAGAGTTTCCACTTGGGTTCTTGACATAGCTAAAGAGCGCTTTGTGATTATCTTTGGAGTCCTTGGCAATTTTTCTTTCGGAGCTAGCCTTGGATGATTTTATGAGGGATCATAGTTTCTTGCTGATACTGATCATGGATGTCTGTCCTTCTTGGGATTATACTCTTTTCTGTATTGATTTCCTCCTTCTATTGTATAGCTTGTTTATGGCAGTGGTCCACCAGACTGGTTTTCTTTTCTTGGAGGAGTGAGTCTTGGTTTTGCTTGGGATAGCATGATCCATGCATTCTTGCAGGTGCTAATAGAGTGCCTTTGTAAGGGATTCAGCAGCTTGGACAGCGTTGTCCTTTAGGATGAGGGCTGTGAACCTTTCCACCTCGATCTTAAGTAATGTGAAGTTTGCTTTTGAAAAGTTTTTCATGGTGGTTTTCTTGATTGGGGGTTGGGGCAGAATGTGGATAGCCAGAGTGATTTGTCTATGGTCTGATCTAACCAGCGTGGGGTTGACCTCCAGTGTGTAACACCGGTCACCCATGTTGGTGATGACCAGGTCCAATATGTTGTCACCTCTGGTAGTGGTGCTGATCAGTTGATCCAGGGCATTCGAGTTTATAAATTCTAGGAAGCGTTGGGCAAGGGAGTAAGTGCTTGAGTAGTTCTCCCAGTTAATGTTTGAGTGATTGAAATCACCCAATATTAGGACATTTGGTAGGACCTTCAAAATTTCCAGTGCCTCCAGAAACACAGAATGGGAGTCCTGGGTCATGGTGGGTGATCTGTAGCAAGCTACAATTTGAACTGCAGTTTTGCCCATTGTTAGTTGCACATGGATGATCTCTGAGGCATTGTGCTGCACCACTAACGTGGAGTGTGGGTATCCTTGATGAATATGGATGCACCCCCACCTTTTGTGTTTCAGTCCGGGTTCTGTGGCTGAAAAGTATGGTATGAGTTATAGCCTGGTAGTGCTGGGGTGCTCTCTGCAGCCTTAAACCAGGTTTCTGTTACTGCACGGATATCGATGTTCTCCATACTGAGGAGTGCCTCGAGTGCATGCATTTTGAGGTTTAGACTTTTGGTGTTGAGTAGCATTACCCTCAGTTTTTGGTTAGTTGTGCTATTTACGGTGGTGGTTTTGTCTTTTGAGCCTTGCCTAAAAAAGGCACAATGGCGGCGGCAAAAGCCTTGGCCAGTATTTGAAAGCCTAAGTGTGACAGGTGCAAGCCATCTCTTGCGAAGCAATGTGGCTTGTCGAGCATGTCATCCCAGGTGGACAGATACTGGATCCCCTTTGAATGACACTAGAAACTTAGCCAATTGTTGAAATTGATCATTTTTTTCTTTATACTGTGGCATCATTCTTGGTGAGGGCAGGATGCTACTCAGGATCAGGGACATACCAGCCTGGGCTACATGATCAGAGAGCTCTTTCATGTCTCTTTTCATGTAGCCCAGGGAGGTATGTCTCAGGTCATTCACACCAACATGGACAATGACAGAGTCATATTTGCACTTGTTCTGGAGTGACCTGAGTGCTTGTGTTATGTGGCGGATCCTGGCACCCAACAGGCAGCTAACTGTAACCTTCTCCTTGTCCAGCCTAGTTAGTGGGACATCAGTGTGCCTGACTATAGATTTGCCTATTACTAGTGTGTTGGGTATGTTATTTTGCCTTAAGGGCTGTGATTGCATGGCACACTGATTATGTGAAGTATGTGTTTCATGGTTTGTGATGGGTTGTGGAGGTTGCTTGGGTGTCTGCTTTGGAGGTCTCTATTGCTTTTGCAGATTTTTATTTAGAGCCTCCGAGTATGTTTTTATGTATTTATGTGTGTTATTTGCCGGTGTTGATTTAGTAGGTCTATGTGAGACTGTTGGTGTGTTGCAAGTATTTCTCTTCTCCTCTTGACAATATATGACAGCTTTTTAAATGTCCATTTTCATATTTGGGGCTACATGAACCAACTAATGTCTGGTATGTTGATCTTTTATGAGGTTGTTTCTTGCCATCTCCATTTGAACCCATTTCACCTTTTATGATACTTTTTGTGTTAATGGATGTGATGATATGAGGTAGTGCCATCTGTGCCAGGGAGAGTAAGGCAGTGAATGTGTAACATATGCCAGCATAACTAGGTGGAGTTTTGTAAAGAATTTTATGTATTTGTAAGTTACTTGTGTTAAAAATGCATCAACAGTGGGTCCTGCTGGATAGAAAAGAGATATACATGCATGTCAGACAGTATTATTATAACAGATTAAATGTATATGTTTTAACAGAAAATTCTGGAAGGTAAGAGGTTAATCTCAGGCCAGCTAATTTTGAAAAACAGGTTGAAAATTAAATGGGTTGGTTTAGGCCATAAAGATTTTATCTTACATATCTGATTGCAGCCAGAGACAAACATGTCTTGGAAAACCAGCACTAGGACTCTTAATATATTGACCTTAGGGGTGAACTAATTGCTATCCTAGCAGGGTGGACGTTTTTGAAACTGTTTTATAGCTTTCAAATGGTGCAACAGATCTTAGCAAAGCTCTGGATGTGTATTGTACCAGAGTCAGGTGATCAGATGTAATGTCATTCTATAACCAGTACTGAAATTATTTTTTAGGTATAAGTGAGAGCTAGGGCATAACTCTTGCAGCAGCATTTTGTATTTCAGACCCTGACAGGAAAGATCTGTCAAATATTTCTCACAGAACCACACACCTCATCTTGCCTTGCTGAAGTAAGCAACTCAACACACCTCACCTTGCTTTGCTGAACTAAACAACTCAACACTTAATTTTGCCTTGCTGTCATAAGTAACTTAACTAGGGAACAGTAATTCTTTAGTCAGTCAGGAAAATATAATGAGATTAGTTAAGTATTGTTTTTCTGCATCTGTGTGAATCTATTCAACTGTGTTATTTTTTTACAGCTCCTGTGATTGAAACTCTGATGTTTATTATAACTAGATATTCAGTATTCTCATGTTTTCTGTTGTATTATTTATTATTAAATATTTTTATACATTTCATTGTGGCTGGTCTTTTAGAGAATACTTTTAACATCTTAAAAGTGCTTATGCTTATTTAAGTGATACTGTGGCTGCTCCTGAAAGCCTTGCTGCATTGGTCAAACTCTACCATTTGTATTAGTATTAATTTTGCTCAGTATAATTGCTTACACTTGAAGAGCATTAGAGTAGCTAACTGGGGGCAGCATAATTACCTTATAGTCTGAGCAGAAGGTGCACAGCTGTTAAATCTGTGACAGCCTTTCCCAGATGTGTGTGTGTGTGTGTGTGTGTGTGTGTGTGTGTGTGTGTGTGTGTGTGTGTGTGTGTGTGTGTGTGTGTGTGTGTAAATCAAATATCCAAGTGTGTGCCAGCTACTTGGAACAGGGACACAGAGCTCCAAAGTGGTCAGTATGGAGTCTTGTGTGGGGCATGGAGAGAGAAAGAGTCCAGCCCCAGGTCTGGAGTGTGCTCCATGCGTGCTCTTAAGGGAAATTGTGCTTGGTGCAGACAGCTGCTTCTAAAAATACTGTGTGTTTCCGTTTTTGTCCCTAGTGGCTGTCCCTCACCAGTGTCAGTGGTCAGGATTGAGGCTGTTTCATTACTGGCCTGGAGTAGGGACTATCACAATGAAAACCCTTAAACAAAAAATCAAACACCACCCTCACAACACCCCCATAACCTATTAACTTAAAACAAACAGAACAAATATTTTAATCTTCAAATAATGAAGGCTAATCCCCCGATAGGAGCAATTGTCTCAAATTGTTAGCTACACAAACAAAACCTAACATAAAATGAAGGTTATCCATACTAAGATGCATGTTACAGCCTATGCTCATATTTCACTAATTGCTGTCAATTCTTGACTTATCTTTATTACCCTCCCAGAAGTGAAAAACAATCTCCTCGATTTACTAATCTTCTGTGCAGGACTAGCTTAGTCCAGCAGAAAAGCGACCATTTAGAAGCAGGACCGCAGCGCACCATGCATATTAATGAGGCGGTCTGCTGGAGCTCCTAGGCTTACACTCAGTGTATAAGAGTGCAAGGGGCGTGTCTGAGAGCAGAGCTCTCACAATAAACATGCCCCCGCAATGTAGAACAGCAGAAAGGGGTATGCAATGAGCGAGACCACTCACAAGTGACCGTATATCCCCACCAACAGTCCCCCTTGTGTACAGTAGCAACAGCATACATAAATAAAATGAAGAAACTCTTTTAATTTTTTTTTAAAAATATGATTAAAGCTAAACGTAGGTGCGTGAGTGTGCCCATCGCTTAGCTACTGTTAATGCAGCTTAAATGGCTGAAGAGGATAACAAGGAAGATATATGCAAATGAAGCAGCATAGCAATAGTGTAGTGGGCAGAGCATTCACTTTACGAGCAGGCAGTCCCAGTTCGAGTCCCACTGCAGCACATTCCATTTTACATGGCAAAGCATGTTATGAGCAATATTTTTGTTGCATAACCCACTAAATAACATGTATTTATGAACTGGAGTACTGCAGCAAATGCACATGTGAGGTGTCAGTGTCATAATAAATAAGGCACTAATAAGCAGGTTTAAGCACAAATAAGCAGTATTAAGCATATTTAAGCACTAGTAAGCAGCCTTAAGCCTGTTTGCATGGCAGTAAGCAATGCCTACACTGGCTAAGCAATTCTGAAGCTAACTCTCTGTAAGCAGGTGTAACACCTGGTTAACAGTGCTTACCATCGCACAAATCCACTTACAACTGCTCAAAAGTGCCTTAATCACTCTGTATCCAGTGGCCCTTGTTATACTCATCAACAAAATATACAGCCCTGCAGGTCTCAAACCCAGGACCCTACACACCATAGTCACAGTAGGTAACCACCAAGCCATCACAGAAGTACAGAAGAATGAGGTATCAGCAAACAAGTCCTCACCATAGTATAACCAAACTGAACCTGTGAAAGGAATCAGTATACAGTCATATGTTCCATAACCCACTACATAACATAAATATGTGAACTGGAGTACAGCAGTAAGTCCAGAAGTGAGGTGTAATTGTAATAGAGCGCTTAAGTCCCCAATAAAACACAAGGACCCCACAGAGTGTATGTACACATTAATCATGGATACCAGGCATACATATAAGGTGTAATGATTAATAACTCAATGCCAAAAAGGCATTATAATGCAAAGTCTAATGTAAGCAATGCTAAGCATTGCACAGGCCAGCTTAGGAGGTCTGAGCAATGTGTAGAAAAGCTAACTCATTGTGCCCAGTAATATACCCCTTTAAACAATGCCAACCCTAGGTAAACAGGTTTGCCCATAGCTTAGCTTTTTCAAAACCAGCCAGTCACAGAATAGTGCAGGAAATCAGCCCTACTTAAACCCAAAAGGTGGGAATACATCTCATAACTGGTTGTAGCTTCCCCTTGCAGACACCATGGCAGTAAGGGGGAAGGTGTGTGCTTCCAGGTGCAGCGCTGCTGCATCCAGGAGTCTAAGGTCATGGCAGGACTCCTAGTTAAAGACCATGTTCAAAGACTGCTTCAGGGCCAGTACCAGGGCTCTCAATATAAGGCAGAGGCCTGAGACCGTCTCGTCCCTGACCTCACCAGTGCCACTGGCATACCCTGAACAGGTGAGCAGGTCAGGCACCACTATGCCGACCTGAAGCAGCATAAGGGGGACCTCTTGGAGGAGTGGCTCCAAGAAACTAGAGCATTAGGGGATGTTCCAGCCGTGTGTAAGTATCACCCCAGTATGCGTGTAATAATTGCCAGCTCAGGTATATCATGGCTAAATATTCCTCTTATGTCCCCCACAGCTGCAGTGGAGTGGGCTGCGAATCTGGAGGCCCACCTCAGTTGCCTGGCGAGGTTGCGACGTGAGGCAGGTCAGTAATACTCATGCTTTTACTGTCATAGGAACTAAAACTAAAAGTAGCAGTAAATTAATTGGTTGTATAAAACCTGTATTGTTCAAGGCAAGTACTGCATACACTAGAGAATATGGCAGGAAGAGTCTCATATTGTTTGTAAGTCAGTAAAAGTGTAATAGCCTGACAAAACAGGTTTAACTGCTGGACTGCATGTGTATATCCTGGTATCATATGGTAATGTAGATACGCAATCATGTAATAGTACTGTAGTATTAAGCACTGTTACCCACACAGTGCACCATACATTGAATGTGTAGGAATGACTGTATATGACAGGTATAATCCCCAGAGGCCATTTAGTACAACTGAGAGACACATAGACAGTAAACAGGGAAAATTCAGACAACAAAAATGGAATAGCACATGCAATTGAGATGTGAACTGTTCTTTTATTAGCACACACAACCATGGTTTGAATCCTGCCAGTGGTAGTAGTCTGCATACAGAATCATACCCCACAAATGTACAGATATGTCCAGAATGTCAATTAAAGTGACCCATATCTGTTGCCTATCAACCTGTCCCCCTGGGAAATCAGTGGGATGATCCCAGATGTATGGGCAGCTAGCAGGAAATACAACTGATTGACACACAGCTATGAGAACAAAGCTGGCACACAAGCAACTCCCCAATACCTTATGTGACTAACAAGCCATGTATGTCCCATTTACACCCCAAGTTGTCAAGCTGTGGTCAGAGTGTGTACAGTAACAGAGTGAGATGTATGTGCATAATAGTAATGTGGGATCTGGTACTGTGTGTGTGGGAACATTCAGGTAGTGCTAATAAACATTCCTCCCACAGGTCTGTCAGATAACAACACTGTGGCCAGAAATACAAGAATGATATGCATTTGCTTTGAATAATGAGGTATTACACATTACTGTCACCCACACTGTCCTACAACATATAATGGCCTAGGAAATCTGTATATGAGTGTTGTAATACAAGGACAGAATGCATAAGCACAGGGGATTAATAAGACAGAAAGCAGATTGGAGATATACAGCAATATCTATATAGCAGACACAACTGTGATGGACAGTGTTTAAGTTCCAGCAGACACAGCCATGGTCTGAATCCTGGGAGTGTAATCAGACTGCATACAGATTCATACCCCGCAACTGTACAGAAGAGGCCAGAATGTCCAGTATATGTGCCCATATCTGCTGCCTGTCTCCTTGCTAAGTCTGTGGGATGATCCCAGATGTGCAACCAGCAAACAGGGAATACAAGTGATTGTCAAACATCATGAGCACACACCTATCACTGTAGCAACCCCTGAAACTGTTAAGAGAGTAATATTTCAAGTCAGTCCTATCTACACTCCCATGTTGTCAAGCTGTGACCAGAGTGTGTACAGTAACAGAGTGAGATCTATGTGCATAATACTAATGTGTAATCTGGAACTTTGTGTGGCAACAGTCAGGTAGTGTTAACAAACATTGCTGATTGGATACGAACACTGTGCTGAGAAATACAGACTGTTATAACCTGTACTGGTACTGTTCACTCTGGTATTGTAGGGACTGTGAGTGTTGCAGTTTCTCTGAATAATAAAGTATCACTGGTCACTGTCACCCACACTGTGCTATGTAATATAACTGTGTAGGAAAGCATGTATATGTGTGTGTCAGGTCACTAAAGGTGGAAGAGGGCAATATTCTGGATATGTCCTAGCACACAAGCATCTGGTCAACACATGGCCAGAGTCTGTGCAGAAAGAGTTGGATAGCTATGTGCAAATCAACAACCTGGAATCCAAGAGTATGTGTAGAAACAGTTAGTGTTAACAAACATTCCCTCCACACGTATACCAGGTAAGAGCTGTATACTGCAGGTAAATCTGGTTCATGCGTAATGATGAGGACAGCCATATCACTGACCAAACTAAGGCTATAGGGTAGTGTAGTAAGACATGTAAGGTACAGATAACAGCACTGACTAGGAAAATAATGTGGACTACAGGAATATACTAGTTGTTAATTGACATCCACCCCCTACTATATATCCAACAATAATCAACATACCTACCCCAACTGTTATGTAATGACTCTGATAATGTCCATTTGTTTGATAAATATTTTCATGCTTCCTATGCATGTGCTATATTGAATAATTCCAACATTGGTGGCATGGTGCCAACAATGTACCTGCATGCTGTTCTTATTGCCACTGTGATCCTATATATGCATGCGTTCTGTTTGCTTTGCAACTGTTCCATATCTGGTGTCTGGGTTCATGGGAATATCTATGCATTCTGTTATACCTAACCCTGGAATGTGTTGACTATTACTAACCCACAAATGATGATGTAATCTAAACACTATAGCACGCTTGGGAAGACTGGTCCCAGCGGACCCAAATGTCCCACCTCAGCTGGCTGTGCACCGGGCACCAGCATGTCTAGGGCCCAACCCGGGACCTCCCTGTCTGTTGGTCCTGCACCACCTTCAGGTGTAACCATCTCAGGGGATGGGGCTCATCCTCCTGGGAGTGGGTGCGAACAGGCACCTGTCGCCAGGTCAGGGTCATAGTGCTTAGAGCGATCAATGAGCGGTTTGATGATGTTCTACGCCAGCTCAAGGGCTGTGTGTCATGATTAGAGAGTCAGCCTGGCTCTGCGAACCAGCCTGCAGCACAGCCACCTTCAGGGCTGTGAAGGTGCAGTGGTGACTGCCCATGGGTGGGGACCTCAGTCCCAGTGTTACCACTAGGGGGTTTGTGGGCTTCCAATATTCCAACACCCCTCCCCATCAAGGTGTTTAACCCCACATGTGTTATACGCTGCCCCTGTATGTCTTGTTTGTTAACCTACCCAACCTACCTCCCCAAATATACCTACTACCCCTCCCCAACATCCCACTCTCACCTGAAAAAAAAGGGCAATCTGTTCCTACAAACAAATCTCACCCCATACATAGCTGTCCATTTTGCACATGTGTCCACTGGATACATATAATCCGGGTCTGATTGTCATCACAACTTATTATTGTTGTCCTCATCCCTCTCCCAGGGGTTTGAGTGTCCAAATCTACCTCCAAATGCAGTGTACATGCATAGCTGTTGCTGTAGGAGAACTGGGCAGTTATGGTCCTTCCCTACACCCTTTCTGCACATCCCTGGCTATTTTTCCTACTGTCTTTCCCTCTTTGTGCCCCATTTTTCACGACTTTCCTAGCAACCTCTTTTTTTTCTTATAAAGAAATTAGTGCGGGGGTAAGTGGCAGTAAGCACTTTTAAGCAGCAGTAAGCGGGTTTAAGCCTGTTTGCATGGGGGTAAGCAATGCCTACACAGGTTAAGCAATTTAGAAGCTGAGTATAAGACACTGTAACCAGAAGTTAGCAGTGCTTAGCTCTGCGCAAACCTGCGCAAACCTGCTTACAACTGCTTTAATGTGCCTTAATCACTCTGTAGCCAATGGCCCATGTTCTGCCTCACAACAAAATAAACAGCCTCAGCAAGGCTCGAACGCAGGACCCTCCACACCATCGACAAAGTGGTTTACCACTAAGCCATGCCAGATATACATAAATATGATGTTTTCAGAAACATATCATCCAGCCCAGTCATGCAACAGTACAGAAAATGTATTCCAACATTTAAATGTATGTGTGTGTGTAAATATATTAATATCTAAACAGATACAACATATATATATATATATATATATATATATATATATATATATTTAGAAGTATATACATATATATAAATATATATATGAACATATATACATGCTAATGCCTACATCGACACATATATATGTCTACACAGCAAGTTACGTATGATTAACGGAAACATACATGTCCACATGCACCGTTAATGGGGTTGAGAGGCCCCAAACAATACACGTCTTGTAGGAATAGGCATACCTCCCACAGCCAAACAAGTCTGCCCTGCAATACACTACCAGTGTTGCAGATCCCATAACCAGAACCTGACATGACATGGGCACAAGATATTAACAGTACCAAATCCCACCTGTATGATGTCAGGCTGGTATTGGTAACATATTATGCAGTACAGTGGCTCCCATAGGAAATGTAAAATGTCTCCAGGATACATATACACAGACACATATATGCAGATACAGATATACATACATATATATATATATATATATATATATATATATATATATATATATATATATACATGTGACTACACATACACATGCAGAGATATGTACAGTGAGATACATATGTAGAAGGTGCAAACAATATGGAACAACCACTATGCCTACAGCTAACACCTTAACAACTAGATACTGTATGGGTCACCCATACAAATGACAATCATTGCCTGCAACATATACCCACAGAGAGGTCATAGGAAAAAACACCACACACAGGTTTGCAGAAATGGAAAACCTTTATTTGTGTACTATTACGCCATGTCATACAGCTGATCAGACACTGACAGCCATATAAACAGAGTAATGCAAGTGTAAAACAGTTAAAATAATACAGTAGTTTGGAAAGGTTCACAACTGTTGTTGTCCAGGCCAAGCCCATCAAATTGTACAATAGTAAAGACAGACTGGGCCACAGGATGCCAAACAATCAACAGTAAGTAAGCAGGTGTATAGTTCAGCAGCCTCTATCTATACTCTGTACAAAATCACTAGGTGGTAAAGACTTTAATTGACCAAATGGGATGTAACTGTTACATAACAAGGCATAACTGACACCATCACAAGCATACTGACAAACAGAACAGTCTGTATGGCAGGAGGCAGTTTGCCTGCATTAACCCAATTTATGTAAGTAATGTAAATATAAGTATATAGTACTGTACATCCAGATACCTTAAGGCAGCTCACCCCTGATACCCCCCAAATTTTGTAACAGTGTAGGTCATTTATGGTGCATCCCCCCAGACTCAATAATAAAGGGCCATATACCACTGTTACATATACTGGCCTCTGAAGTGCATAAGGGCACACATGTATTATGTAGGTGAAGCCCACACATATATGGCCCCAGCCCCACCGTATGTGTGGGGGATACAACAGCAATGGACTGATGGCAGCAATGGCAGTGTGATATACTCACACCCCACTACAGAACAACCCCTGACAGCATGTCATATGTGCAAAGCTTAGATATGTAGGTGGAGGACAGAGGCTGGAACACAGGTCCATATGTGGAAAACTGTTGTCATACACTAAGCAAGTCACTGGTGTTACAGGATAGTCTGCAACATACCCTTAGTCAGGGAATTGAGGTTAGAAGCATAAATGGATGTAGCCATATACTGATAGTACTCAACACACACACTGAGAGTGAAATATCTGACATAGGACTTGTGTGATGGACAGACAAAACATGATAGGCACACCTCTGGCCACCAAGAGGATAGACCCACAGTTGAGAGCTATGCAGACAGACTGCATTCCAAGGTAAACTGGTATGTACACACACACCCTGTAACATCAGTACCATACAAAGCATAACACAACTCTACACACACTCTGGGCAGGATTCACGAAGCCTCCGTGTAAGAGTTATAACTCATACACGGAGGCTGCAGTTAAACAGAGTGATGTCAGCATGCTCTGCATATTCATGAGAGCATGCTGAATCACACCTAAGGCTAACACGGTCTGTGTAAGACAGTAGGGGGCGTGTCTGTAGGCCGAGCCCTGTAAGCGGACACGCCCCCAGAAGAGTAAAAGTGCCCAAAGTAAACACCCACGCCTAAGTCCATGGAAATGTGAATAAACACAACACAACACATGTCCCCACAGACTACGAACATAAAATGTACAAATGAACATCACATAATTTTTTTTTAAATTGTAAAGATGTTTAACCGTGCATGCGCTTGTTTGCGCGGGCGTGCCTGTAGCGCAGCTACAGTTAGCAGTCAGTGGGAAAGTATATAAGAACTAAATATGCAAAGTAAGCCAAGAAGCAATAGCACAGCGGTAGTTGGCTGAAGAGCAGGCATTCATGGTTCGAGCCCCCACAACACCAATTTTTATTTTTAGCAAAATAAGCAGGAAACAAGTCCCTGACAAATATGTACACATAAAATCACATTTTATGTAAAATGTAATGAAATAGCCCATTTATATTGAAGAAATGTGAGGTAACAAAACAATAAAAAATGCCAGATGTGCCCATAGCTGAGCTACAGTTTAACAGGTTGAGTGCATCTGCCCGTAAGTGAGCAGTGGTTTAACTGGTGCAAAATGAGTGCCCGTAGCTGAGTAGTGGTTTAACATGCTAAATCTATATGCCCCTAACTGAGCTGAGCGTAATATGCGTGCTGATAGCCAAATGAGGCTTAAACCAGCGTACCCCGTTTGCACGGAGCTGCGCACCGCGCAAACAAGCTAACCGACAGGCAATGTTGAGCAAGCCGTATCAAAACTGCCTTTACACAGACACATCCCTCAGCTTGTCTAGACAGTTATAAAAAATAAAAAGTAGTGGCCAGGTTCGAACCCAGGATACTATACACAATAGTCAAGGTACTGAACCACTAAGCCATGACAGCAACAGTACCTATAGATGCAATAATAGCTAATATATAGGAATGAATACAAACTGGAGCATGACAATGCAGGTTTACTGAAGTTGATACAATTCCAAAATGGCCAATCACAGATATGTGTGGGAAAAATGGACTATATAAGCCCCATAGGCGAGAATACACAGCATAAATGATTGTAGAACTGAACTGCAGGCAGAATATCAGGAGTAGGAGAGGGTAGTTGCTTTCGAGCACAGAGGTGGGGCGTTGAGGAGTCCAGGTACATGGTCTGGCTCCTAGTCCACAATCATGAGGCCCAACTCATGCAGGGCCAGGTCCTTTGGGGAGCATACAGGGCTGAGGCGTTGGACCAGTTGGCTCATGATCTCACCAGTGCTACAGGGATTCCAAGGACTGGTGAGCAGGTCCGTCACCACCATGCGGACCTGAAGAGACGCAAGCAGGACCAATTGAACCTTTGGATCCAGGAGGCCCGGCAAATGCCCAATGCCCCACTACTGAGTAAGTTACATTTAATTATGTATGTAAGAAATTAAACTAGCTGATATTATGGAGATGTATATTCCAATATTACTTCATTTATATTACAGCTGCAGGTGTCCATTCTGCGAACCGCAGAGCCTATGGCGATAGGCTGGTGCGGTTGCGCCACCAGGCAGGTCAGTAATCCACTACCAGTAACTGTAAAGAAATATAAAAGTATGACAGTCAGCAAAAGAGTGCAGTGTAGTCACTAAGGAATAAAATGTGCAAGTAACAGTGTGAAAGTGTTTGCAAGTATTGCTTGATTACAAAAGTGTGTTGCAGCCTGTAAGCCAAACAGAAAAATGAAAATGTCTGACATAAATTCTGAAATAAAAATGCCCCACCTGTAAGAAAATAGTACACAACCTGTAGCAGGCTGAAAAGTATAGCTGCAGAAGATGATGAAATCACATGTGTGAAATATATCCCTGTTGAAATACTGAAACATGACAGAAGTGAGACTGCTGGAAAGGATTGTAATAACTACAGGTAAAACATGTCAATAAAGCCTAGATGTAAGTACCATCCTGAATAGTAAAATGAAAACAAGTGAGAGAGTGTGAGAAAGTGTCATGAATCCAGCAATACAGTAGTAATAACCCCTGAATAAAGTATACTGCAGTCAGTACAGAATGAAATGCATGTGAGAATCCAAACCAAACAGCAAAATCTGTTCAAAGTGTTGCTGCATCTGGAATGTGTATCCCAAAATCTGGATATGTTGCTCTCAGTCTGCAATATGCAGATAGTATGATTTTCTGATATACCAAACATCCACACTTGTCTACAGCTATATAAAGCAAATGTAGCAGGATGATGTAGCTGAACAAAGCTAAATATGAATGTGTATGAAGAACAATAAAATGTATATTGATGTTGCAGTAACAGTCCTATCACCAAGTTGAAATAGTTATCATATAGGAAACTGTAGTTAGAACAGTAGTGTATATATATGTGCAGCTATTAGAAATGTACAGCATATGTATTGGTATTTGAAGGTGTTAATATTATTTTCTTCACCCCACCCTATAACCACATATAACCCATTCCACGTGAAAATGGTATGTGCAATCACAATTAACACCCTGGACGTTTGTCCTGTTGGGTCATATATATTTGCATGTCCGTTGATGCATCTGCCCTGTTCATACATCCAAACCTGATGGCCTGTTGCCATCAATCAACCATGCATGTTGTTGGACTGTGTATTGCTGTTCAAATTATGCATGTGTTATGCTCGCTGTTCAATGGTGTGAATATCTGGGTGTTTGGTTAATGGGAATACTAATGCATGCTGTTACAACTAATTGTGAATGATATTATATGTCACTAACCCAAACTGTCATGACATAATGCAAAATATAGGACGACAGGGAAGGCGGGTTCCAGCGGACCCACCTCTCCCCCACCTCAGCTGGCGAGTGCACCTGGCACTAGTGCCCAGTCTGGACCCTCCTCCGGTGGCCCTGTGCCACCTGCAGGTGGAAGCACTGCAGGGGATGGGTCTCACCCCCCCCTCTGCAAGTGTGGCCAGAGGAGAACCACCACTCACCCTCTGTAGCGTCCGGACTGTGGTGTGTAGGGAGATTCGGGACTCTGTTCTCGAGCCCCTACGCCAGCTTGAGGCATGGGTGGCACAACGTACGGGCATGCCAGTTGCCCGGCCTACACAGCCCCTAGCACAGCCCCGTCCTGGGCAGTGAAGGAACAGTGGAAACTGCCTATGGGTGGGGATATCAGTTCCACTGTTGCCATATGTGGGCTCATGGGCTCTGGATATCCAAACCTCCATCCCCGTCAATTGTGTAACCCCCCACACGTGTCATACACCGCCCCTGTATGCGTCTTGTTTGTCTTGTCTGTTTACCTACCCAACCTACCTCCCCAGCTGTACCGACTTCCTTCACCTGACATACCACTCTCACCTGAAAAAAAAGAAAAAAAAGGGCACTCTGTACCCCCAAAAAAACTACGCCCCATACATAGCTGCCCATTCCGCACACATGTCTGCTGGACATGGAAACTATCAATTACAATTGGCTGCACAACAAGTATTATTGTTGTCCTGACACCTCTCTCAGGGGTGGAAGGTTTCAAATGTCACACCAAATTACATACATATGCACAGCTGTTGCTGATGAAGAAAAGGGCAGCTATGGGCCTTACCTACATCCCTCCTGCAAATCCCAAGCTTGTTTCCCTACTGTCTTACCCTCTTTGTGACCCCTTTTTCACCACTTTCCTGTCTCCCCATTTTCATTTCTTTCAAAGAAAATAACGCAGGTGTGCGCCAGAGTAAGCACTGTTAAGCGATTGTAAGCGGGTGTGCGTGGAGCTAACCGCCAGTGCGCATGCGTGAGCTCCACGCAAACCAGCGTTAACCTGGTTACAACTGTTTAAATGTGCCTTAGTCACTTTGATTGACAGGTCCTGTACTCAGTTCAAAAGCAAAATAAAATCCCACTGTCAGTCCCGAACCCAGGACCTTGGAAACAGTAGTCTGTATGACCTACCACTAAGCCATGACTCTTATACAAGAACATTGTGCTAAAATAAATATAACATGTAATAGTAGGGATGAATGTAAAGGGAATATAGGATGTGTAGTACCCAAAGCATGTCATTTAGAATTACTGTCAAAACTACTGGACTCCCATAATAGTAGTGTGTGAACAGAAACAGCCATGCTAGTTGGCAGCTTGTAGGTAATAATGTCAGTTAATGTACATATATAAATGTATGTATATGTACATATATATATATATATATATATATATATATATATATATATATATATAAATATATATCTATATATAGTTGTAGGCAAGGGCGCCCGCAGGCAGGTGCAAGGGGGTGCACTTGCACCCCCCTGGAACTGGATAGCCGGCGGGAGATTAATTTTCTTTAAAAAAAAACAAAACTGTTTTCGACTTCTTTTTCTGTGTCAGTGGCGTAGCTGGGGGGAGGGGCATAGGCGGGCAGCACTTTTGGGGCTGTCACATTTAATTTAGTTTAATTTAAAAAGTTTTTTTTTTAAGGGCCTTCGTCTGTAAGAACGGCATGTACCATCACTGTTCTTCCGGTCCGGTCGCCTGCGCAATTTTAAATACAGCAGAGCGGCTTTATTGCCAACGAGTGTTCAGTTCATTCATGGGAAGTTGTGTGTGTATGTGCGCGAGTACAAGACATGAGGATGAAGTCTGAAGTGGTCCAAAGAAGGCACTGCAATCTTTATTTTTTAAGGGATCCCGAATGAAGATGAGCCCTGCGATTAAAAAACATGGTTAGATTTTTTTTTTTACTTCTTCAGAAAACATTACTGGAAGTGGGAAGGTATGAGTAAGTTGGACAGAAATAGGGACAATGTTTGAAAATGTTTATTTTTATTTGCGTGGTTTTTAGCTGTAGTATATTTTCTGCTTAGATCAGTCAAACTTTTCTACAAATCGAATATTTACATAGTTTAAGTTGTTGGTATCCTTTATAGTTTAAAGTGCCTTTTTGATTATGTGATTCTGACAGGAATGTATTATATGGCATGTATGCCATTGAGGGAGAGGTAGGGAAGATATTAGGTCTGCTCAGTGTGTTTAATTAATGGGGATACTTTTATTCCTTTTATTTGTAAGCTTTGCCCCAAGGATCACCTATGACATTCCAGGTGATCCATACTTATTGTACACCAAGATAATTCTATTTCTCTTTTTGTGGTATTGGAGATGAGTAGTTTCCCATTAATACAGTTACTGGTTGATTATCTTAAGTAATGTTACCCATGTGTATATAACTTTGATTCTGCTGTGATTCACAAGTTGGCTGAAGTTGGGACATAAGTTACACACTTGTTCTCCATTGTGGATAAAAATATGCTAGCTTATGGATTTCATTTTAGCCAGCAATTCATCATTACTATAGTTTAACTATATTTAACAGTAATGTGTAAACTGATCATATATAAGAATCTAATTGACTTATACCTTTCCTGAGTTTCTAACTTGTTTTGAAGTTAAGTGAAGAGCAGTAAAGTGGCATGGGGTAATGTTTATTTTTTAAAGTGCAATTTGATGGGTTATTTTTCTCTTGCTGCCTGTACAAAGGGGTTTAATTGACCATTACTTTCTATTTGCCCTAATTAGGTACAAGGTAGGACAGAGGTATAACAGTTGGAACCTTTTTATAACAGCTTCTATAGTATAATGTATCAAATCACACGCTCTAAAACCATCTATTTCTATGAGCAGTGAGGCAGCATGACAGTTTTTTTTAAACCTAAGCATTTATTTTATTTCATTTTGTTGACTGGATAGATATCATTAAGCCTAAGGCATTTGAGAATAATAATAATGAAAAATATAGTGCTGCATTTTCTGGAATTCTGATGAATATTGTAGTGCATTTTAATATTTGATGATAATGAATTCAGTGCTGGACTTGCTTGGCTTGGCATAACACTTGGTTGTCTGCTTTCCCTCCCCCTTATTTTGAAAGTTAATTTCATACAATTTCTTTGTAACATACAAAAAATATGTAAGAGAATACTTTTTAAAAAGTGTATTTTTGATGTGATGCAACCTCATTCGAACAATTTTGAGAGCATTTTGTAGATGGAACTTTTTTCTGGGCTTAGTGGGTATTCATTCTTCCTGTTAAATTAGTATTCAGATTTCTTTAATATTTAAAGCTAATAACTAGAAAAGTTTATGCAAACCATCATTTCAAGGTAGGAGGATAATTACAGAAGCTGACAGTGGGTGGATACTTGTCTGTCTGTCCACCACATGGAATGGGGAATGGGCAGGAGAATCCATGGAGCAGTACAATGAGACAGACCCCATCTCGAACTGTGTCAGCCTACTGGCAAAATCATTGCTATTAGGCCCTGAGACTAAAGAGTTCAAGGCTAGGCAGTGCAATTAGCAGTAGCCATAGAGACAAAATTAGATAATTATAAAAAAGCCACTACAACATGTAATTTACAGCTGTTACCAGTTTGTTCTAACAGGCCACAAGGATGCAGGAAATGATCCCCATCCATGTGATGCAGAGCCCATCCCTAACCCTATTTAAGTCTAACCTTGACCAATGAACGGGAAATGGAGAAACTTAGTAACTAGCATACCCCTCCTAATAAACACCCATGTTATATAGGGGCACAAATGGGTTGGATTGCACAGCTAGGCTTATAAAGACCCTGGTGGTCGTTAGCCTAGTATATGACTATGAGCCTATGAAGTAAGATGCCAGAGCCCAGAAGGGCACTGGTGCAGGTTCTTATAAACAGGAAGAATAGCTGAAACACATACAGTAGGTAGGGCAGTAGCGATCCCTGATGTATATCTTGGGAACAGATTATCTACCTCCCAGTCACTATCGTCTCCATTTCTCTGACTACAAGGTGGCCATCTTAAATTCATCCTTGTCCACCTGATCAAATTTGTGATTTGTATGCCTCTGCCCTCGTCAAATCTGATTTCTTTCAGAACCAAAATAACATTTCAAGAGAACTGAACAAGCCGAAAGGACCTTTATTCAGCCGTGTGTGTGTGTGTCTTTGTAAGTAAGAGGGAGGTGGGAGTGTGTGTAGGGGGAGGGTTCATTCCTCGCAATTATCCAGATTTTTGCCTCATATTTTCATTTATTTGTTTCTCATAAAATTGTGTTTTACTGGCAAATCATTGAGGACTGAAGTCAGAAAATAATACCAGACATTTGAGCTTTAGACTTCATATCCTTCAGAAAATGTATACTAATGCAAAACTTGTTGTTCTGTCCACTTTCCAAGGAAGTAGGGGGATGTATGTGTCATACCTCTCAACTGTACAGATTTTCACAGAATATCCAGATTTTAGCCTTATATTTTTGGTCTGTTCCTCATAAAAATGTTGTTTTTGTTTTTTGACAAATCACTGGGTTGAACTAAGGATTAAAGTAATTAAATAATGACATGCATTTCAGTTTCAGACTTCATATCATTCAGAAAATGCATTTTAACACAAATCCTGTTTTTCTAGCAATTTTCTAAATGTGTCCGTAGTTTTGGGCCTTTGTCTCCAACATCACAACCGGCTTTGTCCAGATTTCTTGTGTTAAGACATTGAGAGGTATGGTGGGTATGTGTGCCTGTATGTATGCATTATGCATGTGGTCTCAGGCTTCCTCCCCTGCTAGCATCAAGGTGAGTCTAGTGAGTTAGCTTCCAGATATTTCTGTTAGTGGTCCTAGACTTTCTTCAACAGGTTCCTTTCAGGTCCCATTTTCTTGCTGACAGCAAGTTTGGCCCTGAAACTGCTGCCTTTGACACTCTCCCTGGTGGCAATACCATCAGTGTTATCAAGACCAGACTGATCAGGGGTCACACTGGCATCAGAACTGAGAATCCACTCTTTAAATGTTAATGTAGAGTTTGCCCTGATAAGAAACATTGTTTGGTGATTTTGGGTATAAGAGCCCTATGAGAATGTTACTGACTGTGGTGACAGAGAAAGGAGTGTGAATGTGGGGCGGGGGGGGGGGGGGTCATACCGTGCAATTATCCATATTTTTGCCTCATATTTTCGATTTCTTTCTCATAAAATTGTGTTTTTCTGGCAAATCATTGAGGACTGAACTCAGAAAATAATTGCAGACATTTGAGCTTTAAACTTAATATCTTTCAGAAAATGCATACTAATGCAAAACATGTTGTTCTATCCACTTTCTAAGGAAGTAGGGGATTGAAGTCATTACCTCTCAACTGTACAGATTTTCACAGAATGTCCAGATTTTTGCATTATATTTTTGGTCTGTTCCTCGTAAAAATTCTGTTTGACAAATCACTGGGATGAGCTAAAGATTAAAGTTACTAAATAAATGACATGCATTTGAGTTTCAGACTTGATATCCTTCAGAATGTATATTCTAACACAAATTCTGTTATTCTAGCAGCTTTCTAAATGTGTCCCTAGTTTGGGGCGTGTGTGTGTGTGTGTTTGTAAGTCTACTTAAAATATGCAACTGTTTTGTTTATTGTGGTATAGAATTTTAAAGCAATGTTAGCACAGCAGGTAGCATACATGCATCTTGATGCAAAGGGCTGTAGGTTCTATTCCTACAGCATGTGCATTTGTATTTTAAGGGGGTATGGTACTGCAGTCCTTAGTATGTCATCCTTTGGATGAGACACCTAATAACTATGAACCTGTTTTTCAGCTTGCCACACATTCCCTATTGCAATATACCAGCTTACAATTTCTTTTAATGTGACATAGGCAATTTATTCTTCAAGGGCAACAGGCACTGAATTTGTAAATGAAACACTGATATATACAGTTGTTTTCTAGCAACAACCTCTTCATTGGTTTCAGATCTCTTTAAAGTGGAATTATTCAGATGACTTTTACTTCTGCAAAGACTCTGCAAATTGACTGATATTGGTGGATTGTATGACAGAAGTTTGAATGACCCTTTATGGTTGAAATGTTCTGAATTGGGCAGTTTGTCATTATTCGTTCATATGATTTGTTTCATTGCGTAAAGGAAAAATGTTCAGAACTATAAATTTAAAACACTCTAACAAGTGGTGCTGTATTATACAAGGGATATAATTAAATTAGTATATAGTATAATTAATACAATCAGGAAGGTGAATCAAAAAACTTTTGCATGGTTATAAAAATGTGTACAAGGAGCTAATGATTTGAAAACAACCCAAAGGTAAACTTACCCTGCCACTGGCCAGATGCATTTTCTTTGAATGTGGGTTTCAATGCTGTTTCAGTGAAAGTGGGTTTCAAAGGTAGAGAAGTTTTAGTGCTAAGTCTGTTTTCATTGTAAGACTATTGCTTTGTTTAGGTTTAGTAAATGTCTATCAGTATTTGTGCTATAAAATTTGAAATAAAAGTTGTAAATTAAATCCAAATATCTGTAATCATTGTAGAAGTAAAGCATAAAACAGTATGCATACTGGGAGATTTGAACAGTGTCTATGGCAAATGGGGAGAAATAGCCAAGTAATGGGACACTGGAATGGCTGCATGGGCGGGGCTATGTGGGCGGGGCTGCGTGGGTGGGGGAGCTGTGTGGGCGGGGCTCTGGGTTTGCACACCCCTGCAAGAAAATCCTGCGGGCTCCCTTGGTTGTAGGTGTCATTGTGCCTACACACTTACTACAGGGAACAGGAGAGAGGAATGTAGAAATGTGAATCTACAACACAGCCTGAATCATGAGAAAGAAATTAACCTTTACACTCACAGAACAGTGTCCACAGCATACCAGCATGGTCCCCGCCCTTACAATCTGAAAGGGCAATGCCTATCTCACATACCCTTTTGTAGCACTGTCCTGAAATCACAGTGAGAACTGCAATCAGTACACAACTGGCTGTATACAATTAGCAAATGCTGGCTTACAATTGGTGCAGAGGCCAAGGTGCACTGATTATGGCCTATAAAATCCTCTATAATCCGGACAATACTCCTGCACTTCAAATATTATCACCCCCTATAACAATCCTAGACCGCTTCGATCCTCTAACAAACTACTAATTCAGACTAGCAAAATTGATAACACAGCCGGTGATTCTCTCTTTGCAAACTCTGTAAGTAGATCCTGGAACTCACTTCCAGCTGATATTACCTTACTTTCCACCTTAGGTCAATTTAACACTAGACTCAAACAACATTTGTCACTTAACTGGCTATGTTAATGTATCAAGCCTGGCTAACTCGAATGTGTAAAATCTGTTAACCAATTTACTGTGTAATTTAATTTAATCCTGACTTGTGCTCAGGACTAACTTTAACCTGTGGAACATGTTTAACTTGCTTACTTATGTAATCTCTGTAAATAATCTGTTTGTAATATGTAATGCTGGTATTATGTAATGCTGTATCTGCTTACCCTTGGAGCTTTTCTCCCCTGGCCTCCGCTGAAAATGGACATGCATCCAGTCGGACTATCCCGGTCAACAAATGTAAGATAAATAAATAAATAAATAAAAAATATTACAGTGACTACAATACAAGTCAGACATTGACATGCACTCACAGCATGCTGAACACACTGGGGCATACATGCGGACTCAGAATAGCATCCTGCCTGAGCATCACACACCTCCGCAGCTGGCACACAGGCATATGTTCCGTCGGAACAGAGCACATGCCACACATGGCACACACATCCCGTGTGCCACACACTCACAGCCTGTAGGGCTACACAACACACCTGCTACAGACGTGGCAGGTACCTGTCTTGGGTGCTGCACTGGGGTCCCGCTCAACAGGCTGTATCTGGTGAAGTTCACAGTGATATGCCTCAGGGGCACTATGGTCCACCACAGAACACATGCATACAGGTCAGTCAGAGGCATGGACATATATGACTCACTCATTGACCATGCCAGTATGGCTGACCTGAGACATACCTCCCTGGACTACATGATAGGGAACATAGAATGGATCTCTCAGCATGTGGCACAGGCCAGTATGAGCCTGATCTTGGTTGCCAACATACCCTCACCAGGTATGCTACCACTATATGTGGGAAGGGTGTTGTATGTCTACATTATGCTCAGTCTCCAATGTCATTCATAGGGTATCCGCTGGCTGTCAACGTGTGCTTACATGCTAGGGAATCCACAATGATGTGTAAGGGTCATCTTGCACGTGACACCCATGGCCCAATGTATATTGGCAAAGCTCCTTGATACACACATACTGCCTTATGCTGCAGGACACGGTTTACATAGCCACCTCCACGGGTATCACACAGGTTAGGACACTAACAGTGCTGCTACACAACAACAGCAGTGTACACTGCAAGATGCATGCACCAGACACTGTCCTCAGCACGGTGAACTGCAATGTCTGTGCAGTACCAGAGTCCTGATTCATGGCTCACAGGTGTTACCCATCACTGACAGGTTATGCCCCATACCATGCCTGTCGTCCCCTACACATGTAACACACATGGACGGGGGGGGGTGGTATCCCAAGGCACCACAGATACACACACCTCCAGGTTGTTGGCACAGCACAAAGCATCAGGGCCTAATCATGTGCAGCTAACAGTGTGTCAGACCGCCATCTGGTTCATAGCCTGGCACACACAACTCTCCCATACACAGGAAGACCACCTATCCTCCATAACAATACTGGCAATATGACAGTCTCAAGAACTGTCTTTATATGGCTGGACTGCATCCAGCCACACATTGTGTGTGAGCATTACTGTAGCTACAACACACTAGCTGAAGGGTTCACAGCATGTGGTCACTGAATTGCAGTGGAATGACATGTTACCACTACCACAACAGGTGGGAACAGGGAACATGCAGCACCTGTACATCGACTACATGTACACTATATGGCCCAGACCAGATGTGTATCCCCTGCTGTAGGAATTTTACCATATACACCCACACTGTATAGACACATACCGCGTGCGGCCCCTGCACAGTAAGACACAGTCATATTGGTATACATTGCAAATACCATTTATCCACTCGAGGCATGTGTCAGACATGGTAACTACTGCAGGTCACAGGTATTTATGTGTATGTGTCACACACATGCATCATGTGTGCAATGCCATTGCTGGTTTAGGCAATGGCATGCATTATGTACAAAGACCCACACAAGGTCATAATGTGTGACACAACCACACGTGGCAGTTGTGGGTTACCAAAACATACCTATCTGTACTCTGACAATGGTAATAGACACAGTAGCAGAGCGCACTATTGGCATTACTAGCCAACTAGCCCTGTTTGGCTGTGCTTATAGTGTGGTGACATCCCCTGTGTTTACTGGGGGAATATGCAGCATCTGGTGTATTGTAGTATTTGCCAAAAGGATCTGTTCCCTCACACTTGCATTTGCACACACCCTACTACCCACCCCTACACACACACACACACACATACACACACACACACTTGCAGGATTCATACCCCTACCTAACTAAGTCACGACACGTGAAAGCGACGCATTAGCAAAGCGCACTATTCGGATTACTAGACAGTTCTTCTTCTCTGGCTGTACTTATAGGGTGCTGACATCATCAGTATTTTGAAAGGGTAATGTGCATCAGGTAGTGTGATCTCCTGTTTGCCAAAACTAACATGTTTTTCATACGGAAATGCACACACACAAACTCCCCACATCCAAACACACACACACTTGCCACTTGCAGGTTTCAAACCTCTACCTAAATATGTTATAAAACTTGAGAGTGATGCTGTAGCAGGTTGCGCTATTCTGAGTACTGGCAGATGTTTCTTCTCCAGCTGTATGTATAGGGTGCTGTCATCATCACTGTTTGGAAGGGGTAATGTGCATCATGTAGTGTGATCCCCTGATTTCAAAAAAGCACATGTTTTTCATACAGAATTGCACACACACCAAGTCCCCACATCCAAGCACACACACATGCCATTTATAGGTTTTAAACTCCTACCTCACTATTTTATGACACTCGGGAGAGAAGCATTAGCAGAGTGCGCTATTTGAATTACTGGGAGGTTTCCCTTCTCCTGCTGTACTTATAGGTGCTGACATCATCAGTGTTTAGAAAGGGGAATGTGCATCCTGTCGTGTGTTCTCCTAGTTGCCAAAAGGGATATTTCTTTCATACAGACTTGCACACACACTAGCCCCCTCCACACACACTGAGCATGTGTAAGATTCAAACCCCTACCTAACTATGTTCTGACACTTGAGACGGACGAATTAGCAGAGTGCGCTATTCGCATTACTGGGAGGCTTCCCTTCTCCTGCTGCACTTATAGGGTGCTGACATCATCAGCGTTTAGAAAGGGGAATCTGCATCCTGTAGTGTGTTCTCCTAGTTGGCAAAAGGGATACTTCTTTCATACAGTCTTGAACACACACTAACCCCCTCCATACAAACTGAGCATGTACAGGATTCAAACTCCTACCTAACTAGGTTATGACACTTGAGATGGACACATTAGCAGAGCGCGCTATTTGCATTACTAGGAGGATTCTCTTCTCCTGCTGCACTTATAGGGTGCTGACATCATCAGTGTTTAGAAAGGGGAATGTGCATCCTGTAGTGTGTTCTCCTAGTTGGCAAAAGGGATACTTCTTTCATACAGTCTTGAACACACACTAACCCCCTCCACACACACTGAGCATGTACAGGATTCAAACCCCTACTTAACTATGTTATGACACAGCATGCTATTCGCATTATTGGGAGAATTTACTTCTCCTGCTGCACTTATAGGGTGCTGACATCATCAGTGTTTAGAAAGGGGAATGTGCATCCTGTAGTGTGTTCTCCTAGTTGGCAAAAGGGATACTTCTTTCATACAGTCTTGAACACACACTAACCCCCTCCACACACACTGAGCATGTACAGGATTCAAACCCCTACCTAACTATGTTATGACACTTGAGACGGATGCATTAGCAGAGCACGCTATTTGCATTACTGAGAGGATTCCCTTCTCCTGCTGCACTTATAGGGTGCTGAAATCATCAGTGTTTAGAAAGGGGAATGTGCATCCTGTAGTGTGTTTTCCCAGTTGGCAAAAGGGACATTTCCCTCTCACAGCCTTTCACACACACAAACCCACACACACACACACACACACACACACACACACACACACACACACTGAGCATTTGCAGAATTCAAACCCCTACCTAACTATATTATGACACTTGAGGGAGATGCATTAGCAGGGCGCACTATCTGAATTACTGGGCATCTGTTCTGCACCTGCAGTATTTATAGGGTGCTGACATCTTTATTTCTACAGAGGTATGTTCATGTAGTACTACCTGTCAGGTGGGGGATAGCATATATATGCATTTGCAGCCACCTACGTCAGGGTCAGATATGCACATTGCACTGGCAGGTTATATTCTATACCATGCTTTGTGACCACAGGACCTGTAACACACAACACAACCAGTCCAGAACACCACACCCACATCCAGGACACACACTTAGCTTCCCTGGGAACAGTGCTGGGATATGCAGGTGTTCACATACACCATTCCAGTTGTTAACATCAGGTACAGGCATATTGTGTGTGAGAACTACTCAGACCTCTACCACTTTACCCTACAGCCACTACAATTTGTGGGTCCATGTGCTATGGCAGAACCACACACCACAGCCACATGGGGGAATACATATTGCACCTGTCCATCTGCAACGTGGGTACTCACTGTTCCACACCAGAGGTAGACCATCATTGTTGATATCTGACCATACCCACCTTTCCCTGGACATCCATATCCCATCTCCACCCCCAGGCAAGGTTGTCACTGCACACAAACTGTATTTAGCACAAGCAGACTCTACACTTGTGAAGACTGGGGCAGACGACTTCAGAGGACCCATGCTGGGGGACTATACTGGCCACTCAGCATAATCCTTGACAATTGCATTCTATGAGTACGTGTATGGTTTGCATTGATCATGCTATCCCACATATACCCATGACTGCTCCACAACAAGACACCTGTCAGCTGTACACCAGCCATATATGCGCCGTACAACAGACAGAGTGAGCTAATACATTGCAGAGCTGTAACCTACAGAGGGAGGACATCTGTGAACAGTTCCGGCACGGCACTTCATTCACACATAATCATTACAACACAGTGTTGACAGTGGAATCGTCCAGAGAATGCAGATAGGGCTCCCCTCAGTCTGTTATTGATGGACACCTAATGTCAGAGATCCTCAGCAACCCTCTCCCAGCACACACCGACAACATGGCTGTGGCTTAGCACATTCAGTCCCTGGGACCTCCATGGTGCCCCTGCTTGACAGAGGCACAGCTCACTAGCCTCACATGTTGCCTTCTGTGACCTACTTTACAGTGGCACAGTAGCCTACTGTCCTGGGGATGCAGATGCCAAGCACACTCTGGCTGAGCTGTCATTCCCCAGGGCAACAAGCCTAGTATTGACCTCTACACCCATATGTTCAATTGTCAGATGCACAATATTTGTTGTGCTGTTCTACTGTTTGCAGGTCTTTATTGCCATAGCATTCCCTGTTCCAATGACCAACTTGTGTATCTGTGGAAGATGTTTGCATATGACGGCGATCCACTATATCACTTATGTCTCTGTAGTCATTTACTGTGTGCACTGGGCAGATTGCTGTGTTGTGGTTGGTTCCTGGACTGACACGTACAAATACCAGATATGTGTGGCCAACTGCTAAACGGAGATATGGCCTATGTGTGTGAGCATGCCCAGTTCAGCCTTTCCATGGCATGTTGTCTGAGATGTGCCTCATTTATCAAAGTGTGCGAGCATGCCCAGTGTGAGCTTTCCATATGTTGCACTCTGAAGTCCACCACATATTTGGGTGTGTGTGAACTTCAACAATATCTCACATTTATGGTTGTGTGTTGGGTGTCATGTTGTGTACTAACTGGCCAACTGCTTCATGTCTGCCACAACAGGGATTATACTGTGCCTGCAGGGATTGCATGGGATACTTTGCAGACAGTTCTCAACATACTTTCATAATGACTTAACACTGTAGTACCGTATAGTGTACTGGTTCAGTACTTTCACTGTGGTGGACAGTATCCTTGGCTTTAGTCCTATGACTGCTTGACATCTTCATAGTGAGCACAACAGACTGTGTAGGGGCCAGTTGTGCACATATGACCATGTTGCATTATGTTCAGATATGGACTACCTACACCAGGCTCGTCCAACATTGCTAGTGTATTCCACAACATGGGTGGACATTGGCAAACACTAGCAATGTTCCCTAGGCCATTTCTGATGCTAGTCACAGGGTGTGTTTGTCCTTCGACACACATTGTAACTGGAGTTTGCCATGACATATGTCATGGTTAGTATACTGTGCCTCCGTCTACCTCTGACATAACAGTGATACCCAGGGTTAGCCTACCATCTCCCATCCACTCATCAGGATTCCTCTTGAGGGGTGTTGATATGTGACTCTCTGACTGACCTGTACCAGGAGTTTACTGAAGAGTGGGGGTTCCTTCTGAGTTATGGATCATTCTGTACAGCTTGTCCTATATATGTCAGTGCTGGGGTTCAGGTCTCTCATGTGCATAGCTCACTGCTATTCAGATTGTACAAGGTGCAACATGTTCATTCATTCCAGGTTGGACATGGCTTCATACATCAGGCACAGCTTGCCTGTAGCTGGGCAGTATGGCGGTGTGTGGGGCTGCAGTTTGTTTACTCAGGCAACACATGGCATCTGTTCATGCTCTTTGCTACTCCTGGTGGGGTACTGTTGTGGACTTTACAGTCGATGGAGGTGTCTGCTGCGGTATATCCCACAGGGGCTATTGTAGTCACTTGTGATGCTTATGGAGGATGACTGCAGAGCCACAGTGAGTTCCCCTTATCTACATCTGCCAACCTTCATGTTTGGGTGGGTATATAGTATATGTTTCTGCGAACACTACATGTACCAAATGAAGTTTGCCCGGAAGCAACTGCACGGCTCAGGGAAATCCAATATCAAAAGAAATTAAGCCAGCAAGACATGACCCAGTTCCGAAAACTGAAAATTTAATCCATAAATTCAAAGAACAGCAAAAAATTGCACAGACCAGTTTCGGCTGGTACCACATACACAGCCTTCATCAGTGTAACACAAGCAAAATCAAAGCTGTTCTATAAATACACTCAACACAGTTGTAATTGGTCAATACTAAAGTTTGTCATTTAACCCTGGCGGGAAAAGACCGCCTAATTTGATAATCCACTTTTTTTCTTTTGAATTTAACAAAGAGTGCCAACCAGTTTTGTTAGATTTTTTACCACGAATGATATCAATAACAGTAAAAAGAAAATTGGCAGAAGGATGTGTAAGTTGATGTTTGTATAATGCGTTGTTAAGTCTACCTTTTTTAATATTACTGATATGCTCAGATATTCTAAGCCTAAGTGGCCTAGAAGTTTGGCCTATATAGAAAGCCCCACATGTACACGTTGCTAAATAAATTAGCCAATCAGTGCTACAATTAGCAAAAAACTTTATGTCATATACAATGGGGGAATTCCTGCTTGTAAATTCCTTCGTTTTAGAAATCTTAGAACAATTAATACAGTGTCCACAGGGATAACATCCTACAGGAATAGTACCAGTAATAGTGGTTTGTATAGGTTGTAAGCCTTCAATGTCATGTGAATGTTTATAATGACTGAAAGTACTGCCTAGGTTTCTGCCTTTCCTAAAAGAAAACAAGCATTTGGGGGGAATGATTGAAGATAATTCATTGTCATATAGTAAGATATTCCAATGTCTATGAATACTCTGGATAAGAGCATCAGAATTTCTGCCATAAGTGGTGGTGAATCTAATGGGATGAACAGTTGAGACAGTATCAGATTTGTAAGTGAGTAAATATTCCCTCTTCATTTGTCCAACTTTGTGTATTGCATCAAAAACATGACCCATCTTGTATCCCCTGGTCCTGAAGCGGCTGGTCAGATCCTTACTTTGTTCATGGAAGGAAGTTTCATCAGAACAAATTTGTTTAAGTCTGATAAACTGAGACTTTGGAATATTTTTGGATATGTGTGGAGGATGAAAGCTGGAAGCATGTAAAATGGTATTGTATTCCGGGTGTTTCCTGTATACTTTAGTACCTAGAGTATCATCAGGTAATCTGTTGATCAAAACATCAAGAAAAGTAATATTGTTATGATCAAAATGTAAAGTAAATTCAATACCCCATTTATTGTTGTTAAGATATGCCAGAAAGTTATACAACTCATCTAATTCACCCCTCCAAACTGCCCAGCAATCGTCAAGGTATCTTCTCCAAATGTCAAGATGTTCCAGGAAAATATTATGTTCGGAGTTGTAAATCAAATCTTTCTCCAAATAAGCCATAAAGAGGTCCACGTAAATGGGTGCAAAAGACGAGCCCATAGCGGTACCCTTAGTCTGCCAGTAGCACACATCTTGATAGAAGAAGACATTATTATTCAAGACATAGGATGCCATATCCAAAAGAAACTCATTAAATTCACATGAGTATAATCCCGAAATGTCCAACCAATAAGATAAAGCTTCTAAGCCACCAGAATGAGGAATATTTGTGTATAATGCACTTACATCAAAAGTGCACATCCACCAATCCGGATCCAGTTGTGTATCATTAATAATCTGTAAGAAATTAGTAGTATCACGTAACCATGAACGGATAAGTTTTAGGAGAGGTTTTAGCCTGTCTGTCAGAAAAAGTGAAAGGGGTTCAGTGATATAACCACTGCCTGAAACAATGGGTCTTCCCGGAGGATGTGTGGGATTTTTTGTATCTTTGGTAAAAAATAAATATACTGATTCGATGAATCATGAACTAACAATTGATGCATCAGATTGGTGTCAATGATATAAACTTCTTTGGCATGTAAAAGAAATTGTTCAATTTCTTTTTGAAATCTAGAAGTCGGATTAATAACCATTTTGACATAGTATTTTTCATTAGACAATTGTCTAAGAGCTTCCTGATTGTAATAATTCCAATCCAAAACAACAACGGCACCCCCTTGTCTGCTGAAATTACTACAATATCGCGATTAAATTGAATATTTCTAATGGCTTGTTGTTCTTGAATAGTAATATTGTTGGTACGACAATCAGAAACAGATCGAACATAGTGAAGATCTTTGAGAATATTATTCTGAAATTGTGAAACAACAGGATGCATAGGTGGGTTAAATTGTGATTTGTGGTATGTGAATTTATCTGAAACACCAAAATTGTTAGTAGACCCAAAAAACATTCTTAAATTCAATAGTCTACAAAAAGATACAACATCCTCTACAAATGAATCTTCACTGACAAAAAAGCCAGGGACAAATGTAAGACCTTTATTGAGGATGGCAATTTCAATAGGTGATAAAACATAGTTTGACAAATTTAAAACATTATTGTGTACTGGTGGATCTACTTGTTCATCTCATGATGTAGTAAACCTTGAATGTACATTATGGCCTTTATGTTTCCTCCCCCCTCTTTTATATTTACTCCTAAAGGGACACCAATAGGTGTTCTCTTAGGGGTGGGTGACCCAGAGGCAGTCGGCAGCTCACTCTCAGGACCTGAGGAAAATTCCTCCGTAGAGGAACCCGTGTCTGAGATATAAGTATGCTTGAGAATAGACTTAGGTCTCTTTCTTTTTGAAGGACGACTGTGTTGAATATTGAATTTTACATGTTTGACTATATTAAAAGGATTGCTGCCTTGGTAGTCCACCAAATCCCTGTTATATATTTGAATTTTCTTGGTTTTGAGTTGGGTCTCCAAATTATTCAAATCAGAAGCCACCCTGTCAAGTTGTTTAACAAAAAAAAGGTTCTTTTTCAAATGGTTTAACGTCATTGGCAAGGCCTAAGACTGTATTGACCTCCTTGTAATTTGTGCGCTCATAATATTTATTGAGTGCCTTAACAAAAGACATACTTGCTTGATGTTGAATTTCTGCCCATTCTTGCGATAATTCATCATCTATATCTGACACAAGAGGCTGTATCCTTACCCTTAATCCCCGTGGGGTGATATTTTTGGTAATATACGCTTTGAACAACTTAGCATGCCATACATTCGATCTCAATGTACGCAAATGTTTATGAAGTTTGTCAAATGCAATACTGCACGTAGCTTCGGACCCTATGGCTGCTCCAGAATTAATATTTTCAGTAATAGAGCCTTGACCAAATGCACTCAAATCTTCTCTATCAGAAGATAGTCCAGATACTAGAGTAATCAAATCCATGTTGAAAAATACAACAAAAGATGACAATAATAGCAACAAGGCTACGTCAATCAGTGAGACAATAATAGACCCAAAATTGGTCTATGTCTCCACAAACAAATCTGTCAGGATCCAAAATTTAGAAAAATATGTCAGTTGACAAGGAGGTACCAAAATGTAAATTAAGTTGGCAAAAGTGACTTTTTTTTTTTTTTTTTTTTTTTTTTTTTATAAAATTGTATAAATCAGAGATCCACTAGGAAACAAAGAATAGGCAATAGCCCATAAAATCTAACAAAGAAAGCAGGCTAGGATATCAAGGCAACAATCCAGGTCCTTTGAAAAGAACAGAGGCCATCAATCTAATATAAAAATAGTAGGGAATCAATATAATCCACAAAGTGGTTCAATAAAACATAGTGCAAAAAAGAGTGTAATGGTCCAAAACCTATGATATATGTAGTGACAACTGTAAGAATGCCCCTGAAAAATACATTAGCAACAATGTGTGTCTCCTAAAGACATGAAACATGAATACATAGATCCAAAATGTTTGTACCGTGGATATAGGAATACTATGTAATAGAATTATATCTGCATCAAAAAGGAAATGTAACCCAATTCACATAAATAACAGACTATTATGAATATTCAAGAAATGCATATAAGGAAAATACAACATCCAAAATTCAACTTTTTGCAGATGATGTTCTAATTACATCAACAGGATCTAATTCTTCTACGCAGTCTCTATTTGATAACATGATGAATTTTAAAAGTATTTTTGGTTTAATATTCAATGAAGAAAAAACTAAAATACTACCTATATATACACGAAAAAATATTCTCATTAGTGATTTTACTAAATATGTACCCAATTCAGGTCAGATAACTTATTTAGGTATAATACTATCTAAAGATATTAAATCTATTATATATAATAATTATAATACCTGTTTTCTTAATATACAAAATCTTTTTAATACCTGGAATAATATGTTTTTACTATGGAGGAGAGACTTACAATTATTAAAATGATAATATTCCCCAAGATTTTATACTTAATACAATCAATAATACTTCCACCTACAAAAATAATTATCAAGAAACTGAATACACTAATGTTAAATTTCCTATGGGCACCTAATAGACCTAGGATTGCATTAAAGAAACATACTAATAGCTGGTCTCAAGGGGTATTTCTTTTCCAGACTTTAATTTATATACTATCTCTTCTATTGTAAAAGTTATTACTTTATTAATAGATCAGTCATATGTCGCAAAATGGAAAGATTATTGGGAGCTAATTAGTATGCACTTCATGAAAATCTCCTTAACACATAAAAATATGATTGTAAATAACTCCATGTTATGGTTACTAAAGGAATTTTGTACTTCACCTATTACACCTAAACATATGGTTTGTTACCCATTAAATATTATTATTAGTTATCGTAACTTTATATTCATGCACCCTAAATATAGGGAATGGAATTTTATTGTATTCCCTATAATGTATACTCAGGGTATGCTTTTGTCATCTACTTCTGAAGGAACTCATTTAGCTATAGATAATGATCTAAAGTACTGGTATCAGTTGATATCTGATAATAAAGTTAAAAATCTAGATTTCTTAAAACAAGAATTTGATCTAAGAGAAACTTGCTGGTTAGAGGTTCAGACCTTTAGACAACATCTCATTAATAAAATAGATCTAATGTCTATAACAGTTAAAGAATCTATTCCAACACTGATTGATTACTTGATATTAAATTTACAACATAAAGTTTCTGATAAAGGTAAACTTTCATACATACATAAAATTATCAGACAAGAAACTTTTTACAGTGTAGATTCATACTGGAATTATTTCACTTCTATTAATGGGGACCCACCAAATCAACAAGATAAACAATATATATTGGAATCTGCTTATAGAACTACGTCTTCCATTGTCTGGAGACTTTATACATGGAAATTTTTACATAGATCTTTTTATACACCTTTGATGATGAATAAAATAAATAATAAAGATAATTTATGTAAGAGATGTAATGTAGAAATTAATGCTGACTGGGCTCATATGTTTTATGACTTTATAAAATTGAAAGAATACTGGAAGTCAATTAATGAATTTTTGCAGGCTCTTTTTACAGATAATTTCATTATTTCTAAATCTCTTATATTATTCAACACACCTGTACCTCAAAGTGTTAAAAAGGTTAAGCTTCCCTTGTTATGGTATATTCTAGCAGTGGCTAGGAAAATAATAACTAGAAATTGGATTTCAGATACATCTCCTTCATTCAATGAATTTAAAAATGTTATGAATATAGTGTGCCATATGGAAATAAACACAATTAGGACAAGAACAAATAGAAAAACATCTTATTATATTGTATGGGATAATTTACAAAATTTGTTAAAAAAATTTTAATTTCAATAGCATGGTATTTTAGTTTAATTAATTGATCTGATTGTAGTGGATGTCTTTGTAAATACTTTAGTTGTTTTGTTGAATATTATAATAATACCTATTTTTAATTACTTGTATAAAATTGTTATGCTATTTCTCTTATATGTTAAAACAATAAACCTGTTTTGAAAAAAAAAGAAATGCATATAAGTGCCCCAAATGTATAGGGAAAAAAAAGGGAGAACCTCACCAAACAAATGATATTCAACAATCCTAGCAAATGCTAATGAAACTAAGCAGTATCAAATCAACAGTAAATATAAATCGACAATGATAGTAATAATATGTGCCAAATAACTCCAAATAGTTGATGTAACTACTATGATTCTATTCCTAAACAAAGGCAAGCTAGCATAAAAATATCTAGATTACAAATATAAGCTAGCGTCAGTTTAGAAAACAAATATTGCTTGATACTACTTAAAAAATATTGATGGACTTAAACCCTTTGACAGAAACCCTATACATAGTGAGCAAAAGCGTATAAGCACACCAACTGTTTGGGGAATAATGAGGAAAGCTGCAGAATCATAGATAAAGCTCAATCATAGTGACCTGAAAATATAAATAATCTCAGATGCTGTAGTAATGATTCTCAAATATAGAAATCCAAAACAATTCTGATACTCAAAACAAAATAGTATCAATAAGGCAGACAAACAGTACATGGATATATATTAATCAATACAATATATATAATATAAAGCAATATATTGTATACATATATATTGGCTTGCAAACCATAGTCAAAAGTCAATAGTAATGAATAGAAAATTGTGACTTGCAGATGTAAAAATCAAGATGGCGCCACCAATATATCACCGTACGTGTGCCTGCATTCAAAAGGCAAAAAATATAAAGTCCCAAAAGGAAACGACAAATAAAACAAATGTTATATGTAATCTGCACTCTCACTTGACAAAATTCTTAATCCCCAAAAGCGTCGTTTCGAAAAATTAATCATGTCCATGGCCCTCTGAATGAAAAACAACATATAGGACAGAGTGTAGAAAAACACAAAATGAAACGTTGAATGTAAAAAATCTGTCACACTATACTAATACCAGGAGCACCAAATATATGTGAAGTCCTTTGAATACATCTGCCAGTATCCACTCGAACCAGAATAGATGTCAGCTGAATCCCCGAAGAACGAGTCAGTTGCAAAAAAGCCTAGATAAATAATTAGAGGGCAATGCATTCGCGAGAACAAAAACAAGCTGAAAAATAATCCACAACGGGGAAATAACAAGACTACGGTGGTGTGGCGTGACGATGGTGCATCCTGCAGCTCACTCTCAGGCCTGGCTATGCTGGTTTTTCCTGCTCGTTGAATGAAGTCTTGTTATTTCCCCATTGTGGATTATTTTTCAGCTTGTTTTTGTTCTCGTGAATGCGTTGCCCTCGAATTATTTATCTAGGCTTTTTGCAACTGACTCATTCTTCGGGGATTCAGCTGACATCTATTCTGGTTCGAGTGGATACTGGCAGATGTATTCGAAGGACTTCACATATATTTGGTGCTCCTGGTATTAGTATAGTGTGACAGATTTTTTACATTCAACGTTTCATTTTGTGTGTTTCTACACTCTGTCCTATATGTTGTTTTTCATTCAGAGGGCCATGGACATGAGCAATTTTTCGAAACGACGCTTTTGGGGATTAAGAATTTTGTCAAATGAGAGTGCAGATTACATATAACATTTGTTTTATTTGTTGTTTCCTTTTGGGACTTTATATTTTTTGCCTTTTGAACGCAGGCACACGTACGGTGATATATTGGTGGCGCCATCTTGATTTTTACATCTGCAAGTCACAATTTATTTATTTATTTTATTTTACATTTGTTAACCGGGCTAGTCCAACTGGATACATGTCCATTTTCAGTGGAGGCCCGAGGAGAAAAGCTCCGAGTTTTCAAAACATTTAATGTTACAAGTAATTTAAAAAATAACAATACAAAAATGTATAGCAAAATGTTACAAGAACAAGATTTGTTCATAGTAAAAAAATGATTTCACAATTTTTTCCCACAAAAAAGCAATAAGTAAGTAAATCAAGAAAAGATGGGGATATAAGGTTACTAAGGACATCTACAGGATAAGACAGGAATTGGAAAACAGGATTGGTGGTTAGATGGGATGAGTAGAGCTGGACAGAGTAGAATGGTCAGAGAGAAATTATGATATAAGGATAAACTTTAACAGAGAAAAATTTGAGGGAGACATGGTAGAGCAGAGGAGAAGGAAATGAAAAAGCAGATTAATCAGGGTTATTGCAAGAGCATAACCAGTGGTTGGAGAGGAAATGTTTAAGGTTAGTTTTGAATAATGGGAGAGATGTAAGAGCTGTTAGGTCATTTGGTAGGAGGTTCCATATTTTACCAACAAAGTTAGAGAAAAGATTACTATTGACTTTTGACTATGGTTTGCAAGCCAATATATATGTATACAATATATTGCTTTATATTATATATATTGTATTGATTAATATATATCCATGTACTGTTTGTCTGCCTTATTGATACTATTTTGTTTTGAGTATCAGAATTGTTTTGGGTTTCTTATTTGAGAATCATTACTACAGCATCTGAGATTATTTATATTTTCAGGTCACTATGATTGAGCTTTATCTATGATTCTGCAGCTTTCCTCATTATTCCCCAAACAGTTGGTGTGCTTATACGCTCACTATGTATAGGGTTTCTGTCAAAGGGTTTAAGTCCATCAATATTTTTTAAGTAGAATCAAGCAATATTTGTTTTCTAAACTGACGCTAGCTTATATTTGTAATCTAGATATTTTTATGCTAGCTTGCCTTTGTTTAGGAATAGAATCATAGTAGTTACATCAACTATTTGGAGTTATTTGGCACATATTATTACTATCATTGTCGATTTATATTTACTGTTGATTTGATACTGCTTAGTTTCATTAGCATTTGCTAGGATTGTTGAATATCATTTGTTAGGTGAGGTTCTCCCTTTTTTTTCCCTATACATTTGGGGCACTTATATGCATTTCTTGAATATTCATAATAGTCTGTTATTTATGTGAATTGGGTTACATTTCCTTTTTGATGCAGATATAATTCTATTACATAGTATTCCTATATCCACGGTACAAACATTTTGGATCTATGTATTCATGTTTCATGTCTTTAGGAGACACACATTGTTGCTAATGTATTTTTCAGGGGCATTCTTACAGTTGTCACTACATATATCATAGGTTTTGGACCATTACACTCTTTTTTGCACTATGTTTTATTGAACCACTTTGTGGATTACATTGATTCCCTACTATTTTTATATTAGATTGATGGCCTCTGTTCTTTTCAAAGGACCTGGATTGTTGCCTTGATATCCTAGCCTGCTTTCTTTGTTAGATTTTATGGGCTATTGCCTATTCTTTGTTTCCTAGTGGATCTCTGATTTATACAATTTTATAAAAAAAAAAAAAAAAAGTCACTTTTGCCAACTTAATTTACATTTTGGTACCTCCTTGTCAACTGACATATTTTTCTAAATTTTGGATCCTGACAGATTTGTTTGTGGAGACGTAGACCAATTTTGGGTCTATTATTGTCTGTCTTGTTGCTATTATTGTCATCTTTTGTTGTATTTTTCAACATGGATTTGATTACTCTAGTATCTGGACTATCTTCTGATACAGAAGATTTGAGTGCATTTGGTCAGGGCTCTATTACTGAAAATATTAATTCTGGATCAGCCATATGGTCCGAAGCTACGTGCAGTATTGCATTTGACAAACTTCATAAACATTTGCGCACATTGAGATTGAATGTATGGCACGCTAAGTTGTTCAAAGTGTATATTACCAAAAATATCGCCCCACGGGGATTAAGGGTAAGGATACAGCCTCTTGTGTCAGATATAGATGAGGAATTATCGCAAGAATGGGCAGAAATTCAACATCAAGCAAGTATGTCTTTTGTTAAGGCACTCAATAAATATTATGAGCGCACAATTGACAAGGAGGTCAATACAGTCTTAGGCCTTGCCAATGATGTTAAACCATTTGAAAAAGAACCTTTTTATGTTAAACAACTTGACAGGGTGGCTTCTGATTTGAATAATTTGGAGACCCAACTCAAAACCAAGAAAATTCAAAAATATAACAGGGATTTGGCGGACTACCAAGGCAACAATCCTTTTAATATAGTCAAACATGTAAAATTCAATATTCAACACAGTCATCCTTCGAAAAGAAAGAGACCTAAATCTATTCTCAAGCATACTTATATCTCAGACACGGGTTCCTCTACGGAGGAATTTTCCTCAGGTCCTGAGAGTGAGCTGCCGACTGCCTCTGGGTCACCCACCCCTAAGAGAACACCTATTGGTGTCCCTTTAGGAGTAAATATAAAAGAGGGGGGAGGAAACATAAAGGCCGTAATGGACATTCAAGGTTTACTACATCATGAGATGCACAAGTAGATCCACCAGTACACAATAATGTTTTAAATTTGTCAAACTATGTTTTATCACCTATTGAAATTGCCATCCTCAATAAAGGTCTTACATTTGTCCCTGGCGTTTTTGTCAGTGAAGATTCATTTGTAGAGGATGTTGTATCTTTTTGTAGACTATTGAATTTAAGAATGTTTTTTGGGTCTACTAACAATTTTGGTGTTTCAGATAAATTCACATACCACAAATCACAATTTAACCCACCTATGCATCCTGTTGTTTCACAATTTCAGAATAATATTCTCAAAGATCTTCACTATGTTCGATCTGTTTCTGATTGTCGTACCAACAATATTACTATTCAAGAACAACAAGCCATTAGAAATATTCAATTTAATCGCGATATTGTAGTAATTTCAGCAGACAAGGGGGTGCCATTGTTGTTTTGGTTTGGAATTATTACAATCAGGAAGCTCTTAGACAATTGTCTAATGAAAAATACTATGTCAAAATGGTTATTAATCCGACTTCTAGATTTCAAAAAGAAATTGAACAATTTCTTTTACATGCCAAAGAAGTTTGTATCATTGACACCAATCTGATGCATCAATTGTTAGTTCATGATTCATCGAATCAGTATATTTATTTTTTACCAAAGATACAAAAAATCCCACACATCCTCCGGGAAGACCTATTGTTTCAGGCAGGGGTTATATCACTGAACCCCTTTCACTTTTCTGACAGATAGGCTAAAACCTTTCCTAAAACTTATCCGTTCACGGTTACGTGATACTACTAATTTCTTACAGATTATTAATGATACACAACTGGATCCGGATTGGTGGATGTGCACTTTTGATGTAAGTGCATTATACACAAATATTCCTCATTCTGGTGGCTTAGAAGCTTTATCTTATTGGTTGGACGTTTTGGGATTATACTCATGTGAATTCAATGAGATTCTTTTGGATATGGCATCCTATGTCTTGAATAATAATGTCTTCTTCTATCAAGATGTGTGCTACTGGCAGACTAAGGGTACCGCTACTTATGGCAGAAATTCTGATGCTCTTATCCAGAGTATTCATAGACATTGGAATCTCTTACTATATAACAATGAATTATCTTCAATCATTCCCCCCAAATGCTTGTTTTCTTTTAGGAAAGGCAGAAACCTAGGCAGTACTTTCAGTCATTATAAACATTCACATGACATTGGAGGCTTAGAACCTATACAAACCACTATTACTGGTACTATTCCTGTAGGATGTTATCCCTGTGGACACTGTATTAATTGTTCTAAGATTTCTAGAACGAAGGAATTTACAAGCAGGAATTCCCCCATTGTATATGACATAAAGTTTTTTGCTAATTGTAGCACTGATTGGCTAATTTATTTAGCAACGTGTACATGTGGGGTTTTCTATATAGGCCAAACTTCTAGGCCACTTAGGCTTAGAATATCTGAGCATATCAGTAATATTAAAAAAGGTAGACTTAACAACGCATTATACAAACATCAACTTACACATCCTTCTGCCAATTTTCTTTTTACTGTTATTGATATAATTCGTGGTAAAAAATCTAACAAAACTGGTTGGCACTCTTTGTTAAATTCAAAAGAAAAAAAGTGGATTATCAAATTGGGTGGTCTTTTCCCACCAGGGTTTAATGACAAACTTTAGTATTGACCAATTACAACTGTGTTGAGTGTATTTATAGAACAGCTTTGATTTTGCTTGTGTTACACTGATGAAGGTTGTGTATGTGGTACCAGCCGAAACCGGTCTGTGCAATTTTTTGCTGTTCTTTGAATTTATGGATTAAATTTTCAGTTTTCGGAACTGGGTCATGTCTTGCTGGCTTAATTTCTTTTGATCTGCGAACACTACAGCCACATGTTTGTCCAGTGCAGGATATCTATCACCTTTTGTACCCAGGTCTCACATTACATGTTAGGTACATCATGGGTTAACACCTGTGTGGTAATTTGTGGGCACTTACTGTATATCCACGGTGGTTGTCTATACACAGTTCTGCAATTAGCTTGCTGACATGGCTATGGCTCCAGTTGTCTGTTTGTAGGTGGCCCTTTTGTGGGTTGCTTGTGTCAGCTGGGGCTCGGATATGGTGGGCTGTTTGTACTCCTCTGCATACATGTTCAGTCACAGTCCTTCCATATTGGCCTATACCTGTGGGACATATATACAGAACGGGGGGGGGGGCCAAGACCAGGCCTTGTGGGATGCCACTCATATCTGCTTTGTAGTCTGACATGGATGCGGCATGTCTGACCATGTCAGTTCTGTCCTTGGTCTGGTTTGCAACCCCTCTACTGACATAGGGGTATATATTTAAGCTGGTGAACATATCCATACTGAACTCATACGGTATTGTCTAGAAGCATGTGCACGGTCCAGTTACGCTGTGTGGACCACATTGCCCTCTTCAATGACCTTAATGACTGCTTCAAATGGGTCAAACATGTTTAGGGGCAGGATCTGCAGTTACGACAGCCACACTGTGTAGGGTCCAGTATCAGTAGGTCCACAATAGCCTTCTGTCTGCGGTACATACTGATCCTTTCCATAGCTGTGCAGAACAAGCTTGTCAGGATCCTGGGGTGGTAGTTTTCAGTATCCATTCAGGCAACACCTTTGTTGTGATGGACCACTGTTGTTGTACACTGCTCTTTGGGTACATATCCTGTGGTAAGGCTGACATTGAGCAGTAGTGTGATTTAACATTCCATTATTCTTGGAGTCCATGTTGGCCTCAGCACAGGACACCATCACATACCTTTGCTGCTGTGTGTTCTGCTTTGCAGATGATGGCTGTTAGCTCAGCATCTGCAATGTCAGGGGACCATCAGTCTGCTGGGATAGGTATTTTGCACTCTGGGGGGGGGAGTTTGCACTGCACCTGACAGGTTGTCTGTTAGCAATATGTGTGTGTGTTTGGTATGTTGTTTGTAATATCTGTGTGATTCGGAGCATATCTGTGGATGCCCAACATAGTTCCTACCATCAGTTGGGTAAGCCTTGTGATTATCCTTAGTGTCCTGTACATTTTGTATCTTCATAGGTTCATGGGTTCATACTAGGCTATACACCCTAGGCCATTAGTAAGCCTAGCCAGAGTGTGTGTGTCTTTCGCCACCCCTTGCTATGTTCTATTATGGCCATTTATGAATTTCTTCACTGTGCCTCTGTCTGGTCGTGACACAGTGAGGACCCCCAGTATACATGTACGATCATCCATCCACTTGGCAATATTCCTGTTGAGGGGTGTCAGTGAGGGGCTCTGCTTAACATGGATTGGGATCCTGTTTCTGGGTGTGGGGAGCCTCTGGGTTATGCATCTGTCCCTCCAGCACATCTTATTTCATTATGTGTTGAGGCTGACATCTGTCACTCTCACAGCTCCAATGGCTTTGATTTCCTGTGGTGGAGCATGTCCATTACTCCTGTGTTGGACATGGCCTTGTACAACAGACATACAATGCCTCTGTGTAGGCAGTCTGTGACTGCATTCAGCTGGGGTGTCTACAGCCAGGCAGCATATGACATATATTTCACACCCTTTATCCTGTTGGTGGGGTAACTATGAGGTCTTGCGAACCGCTGCAGGTGTCACGTACGGTACATCCCATATGAGTCATTGTACTAGATTATGGGTCTGATAAGGGAACAGTACAGCGGCACAGTGACCTCTATTGATGTAGATGTGAATCCTTTCATGATACGGTGTCCAATATCGACAATCTTCCTAGCCACATTGGCATTGTGATTGTCACATGACAGATTACTGTCGACCTGTGTCCCTAGGTCCCTGATTACTCCTTGCATACATAATGGTTTGCCACCTATGTGGTAATTTGTGTGTACCTTGTCTGGTATTTGGTGGGACATTCATACTGTCCAGTGTCTTCAGGTTATCTGGGTGGAGTTCTTGTGTGTGAGAGTGTGGTCTGTTGCATGCTACAGACTGTACAGCAGTTTTGACTACAGTTAGGTGCACATGGGTGGCCTTCACTGCTTTGTGCATTGTCAGTTACCTGGCCATATGGGTGTCTGTGCTGCATATGGATACTCCCCTTCCTTTGATGTTTTGGTGCAGGTGTTGGGGCCATAACACATGATATGTGGTATAACCTATTAGTGCTGGTGTGCTATCACTAGGCTTGCAGCAGGCTTCTGTCACTGCACAGACATCGATGTTCTCCATAATGGGAAGTGCCTCAGGGGCATGCATATTGCAGTTTACACATCTGGCATTGGTCAGCATTACCCTTATGTTTCCTACCACTTATGTTTTCTAGGGTGGTGGGTAGTCTTTTTGGCCTTGCCTACATACGGCTCTATGAAGGCGGCAAAGGCCTTATCCAGTATCCAGACGCACACAGGTAACAGGTGCAAGCCATCCCTGGAACAGCAGCATGGCTTGTCATGCTTGACATCTCAAGCAGATAGACATTAGACCCTCTTGGACTGACAGCTGTAACTGTGCCAGCTGTTAAACATGAGCATTCTGTGTTTGTACTGTGGCATCATTCTTGGTGAGGGTTGGATGCTGCACACAGCCAGTGTCATACCGGCCTGGGGTACATACTCAGAGGGACCATCCATGTCTCTTTTCATGTTGACCAGGGAGGTACATCTCAAGTAATTCACACAAGCATAGACATTGAGTGCATCATATTTCTGCTTGCTTTGGGGTGACCTGCGTACTTGTGTTATGTGGCATTTTGTGGCAGCCTACAGGCAGCTTACTCTACCCTTTCCCTTGTTCAGTCTGGTGAGTGGGACAGCAGTGTGTCTGCCTATACAGACACCTATTACAACTGTATCAGGCATGTTGTTTCTCCTTCTGGCCTGTGACTGTTTGGCACACCAGCTTTGCGTACTATTCGTTGCATGTGCTATGTATGAAGGTTATGGTTGCTTGTGATCTGCTTTGGAGGCTTCTGTTGGTGTGGTGTGTTTGTAATTAAGGCCTCCGGGAATATTTGTGTTTATGTGTTTGGTTTACAGTTGTGGTAGGTCTATGTGGGACTGGGTTTGTGCTGTATGTGGTTACCTTCTCCTCCTGACTAGTTTTGACAGTACTGAGTTGGTGGAGCTCAACCTCTGGTTTGGATACATGGTTGCATCTATCACATATATTTGTATTTATTGGGGGGTGTTGTGGTTGTCTGTGTACTTGGGACTGGTGTCACATTGCCTTTGGATTCACAGATTCTACTTGTTGTGGCTGGACTTAGTGGACTGTATGTGTGGACATATGTTATTGCCATACTACTGGTCAGTGATTACTTCCCTTTTTATGTTTGCTTTATCATGTGGTAGCTTCCTCATTCTCTTGCATGGTTTGGTAATGGCTGGAGTCCAGCATGCCAGATGCCTGCGTGTATGGCATTGTGTGTTGTTGTTATTTGTGATTGCATACTCCAAGCATTACTGGCTGTGTTCATGGAATGCCTGTATAACATGTTCTGTGGTGTGTCCCATATTCTGCACTTGCACAGGGCCTTTCGTGGATTCAACATCAGTTTGGAGGGCTGCAACCTATGCTTTACACATGTTTTCACTGTGGTATTCTGGCCAGGGACTGGGGTCAGGATGTGTATATCCAGTGTGATTACTCTATGGTCTGGTCTTACCGGTGAGGGGTACACTTCTCATCTTGCCATCCAGTACACATGTTGCTGATTATCACATCCAGTATGCTTACCCCTCTTGTGGGAGTGGTACATTGTTCCTGGGCATTTTGGTTTATGGATTCTGGGAACTTTTCTCCTACTGTGTTGGTGCTAGTATAATGCTCCCGGTGTATGTCTGGGCATTTTCAGTCAAGCAATATAATGTGGTTTGGGGGGCTTGATATATTCATGTATTCTGACATAGGCCAGGTGCAGTTCCTGGTATTAGGACAGTAGTCTGCAGCAGGCTATATACTGGGAGGCGGTTTTAGCCATTGGTATTTGACCATGGCTAATCTATGCAGCTTCTTGTTGTGGTACCAACATGGGGGTGTGGTTATCCTTGACATTTATTGCTAGTCACCCTCCTTTTGTAGCTTGTTCCATGTTTTGCAGCTGTACAGCACAGTATGAGGTGTGACCTGGTAGTGTTAGGGTGCTGATGTGAGCCTTGACCCAGTTCTCTATTACAGGACTGGTATCTACATTCTCCATACTGTGTGCATTTACACTGCACACATCTTGCTGTTTAGACATCTGGCATTGGGTAACATTACATCTAGGTTCCTATCCCTTGTGGAACCTATGAAGGTGGGTTTGTGTTTTGAGACTTACCTATTCAGGGCATGCTGTGGGTACTGACAGCCTTTGCCAGTATCCATGGGGCATGGCATGATGGGTACACGCCACCCCCAGCAGGTGGTGCATCATGTCATGCTCCGCATGTCTTCCCAGCCTGAAACACATTGGCTCCCCTTTGACTAACTGCATTACTTCAGCCAGTTATTGCACTTGATCATCCCATCGTCATTTTGTGACTTCATGCTTGGTGAGGGTGGATGTTAGTCAGGGTGCTCAGGTGTGCATATAGTACATGGTGTTACATTACTTAATGCATGGCATTCATGCCTCAGGTGGTGCTGCAGGGCTGCCTCTGTCGGATGCGCATATTACACTTCCCTGTACATGTTTGTGAGCAGGTCATGTCATTTTAGGCATCCATGTTATTATTTCAGTGAGTCAGAGGGGGTATCATTCCCAGGGTTCCTACTGAGCCAGTGTATGTGCTATGCGTTGCCTCTTTGCCAAGGCCAGGACATACTGGGCATGCCTCCTTCTGCCTACTGGGGCAGGCTCAGGTTGTTCCTCCTCTGAGTCACGCTCTGCCTGTGATGGCCTTGGCAATAGTGGGGGGCTGTTTGGCCCGGCCCTATGCTAGTCCTGCTGCAGCTGTTTTCGCAAGATCATATTATGTAGCATAGCACATACCATGACAATTTGGGTACATGTAGTTGGTGTGTACTGCAATTCTCCACCAGATGTGTCCAGACACCGGAACCGTGACTTGAGCAGCCCAAACACATGCTCTATTACATTACGTGTTTGTGCGTGTGCCTCATTATGGCGTTCCTGTTCAGGTGTCTGTGCGTTTCTGATGGGTGTCATCAGCCACGGCTCCAGTGCATAACCTGCATCCCCCACTAGGTGTCCGTGTGGGATGTCCCCACTGGCAAATGTCTGGTACAGCTGCGTCAAATGCCAGATGTGGGAATTGTGGTAACTCCCAGGGCAGCCAGCACACACATTCATTATTATACCCTGGGCATCACACACGACCTGGCAGTTGATGGAGGGGAAGCCCTTGCAGTTAATGTAGGCCCTACCCTGCTCACCGGCTGGTGCTTTGATGCATATGTGCATGCAGTCTATTGCACCCACTACCTCAGGGTATTCCGCTATTTGCTGGAAGAGATGCATATTGCTGGCCAATACATCACGGGCATTGGGGAAATATACATGATCACCGACATGTGCTGACATGGCATCCAGGAACTGGTGCAGTACCCTGGAGGCTGATGCCTGTGATATCCCCAACATATCGCCAGTTGGTCTCTGGAAGGTACCTGTTGCTAGTATTCTTAGGCCAACACATACCTTGGTTTCCACTGGGATGGGTTCCCCTCTGTTGGTTCTGTGTGTGAGGCGTGGCCTGCACAGCTCAACAATTTGCTGCAGGAGCTCTCTGTCCACTCTATAGCGCTCTACTATCTCCAGCTCATGTAACCCGTGATAGGTGACCCTGGGCCTGTACACTCTTCTCTGTCTCCTCACTGTGGGTTGTCTGGCACCATCTGCATTGTCACCACCCTCAGCAAGTCGCCTATGTCTCATTATGACAGCTATGGCAGCCCCTAACATTTCTGCTCTGAGTGAAGCTTTTTCAGTTTTCACTTCTATTAGCTTACTCCTGTCTTGCAGTGTCTCTTAAGAGAAACATCCTGCACTACTGTTTGCAGAGTTTTAAGTGCTGGGCTGGGCTACTATTCTGCCTGTGTAATTGACTGCTTTTAATTGTTTTCACCTGCTAGCTTCAGCAGTTATCCCTGCTAGCTTCCTATTAATTTTGTTGCTTCCTTTTTCCTCTCTCTTTCCTCAGGGGGGAGCAACGTGCATACCATCAGAAACACACTCACAGTAGCTTACACACACGCACACGTGCTTACACGGTTCAGAATCTACTTATTCGGATTAAAACACATGCACACCCACGCAAACACTGTTACACGTCTGCCAACAGCCTCCAACATACTCAGCCTGCCCTACACGCGCGCACACCAGCGCAAACAGTGTTAAACATCTACCAACATGCTCCCACATGCTCAGTCTGCCTTACACATGCGCACACTGCCCTACTCATGCTTCATGGTGTGCACACTTGTGCATGCACGCCCAGCAAGAAACTTTGGTGTAAGTAACAGTGTACACCTTCCATTTCTTGACTTTCCATGACTTATCTAGTGGCACACCTCTTTCCATGATCTGTGTCTGTCATCTGTCATGTTACACTGACCTCCAATGAACTGCATTTCTTTCTACCATTTCCCCCTGTGATGTCTCCTATCTCCTACTCTATTCCTCCCCCTTATGTATCTCTTACACTACTCAGACTGTGCTCATTTCCTATGTGACTGTGAGATTCAGTATCCTAACCCTTATTTACATGAGATTGCCTACTAATGCTTAGTTATATGTCTTAGACTCAGCTTCCCCCCTTAGCAACCACTACACGGTGGCCATGTTGTTTTTGGTCTGCTGGTCCCTGCATTGTCATTCAATGTATTGCATAAAACCCACATTTCTGGGTTTATAACCTTCATTTTTATGTTTTATACAGCGCAGCCCGTTTGCACGGGGTTGCGCTGGGTTTAAACATCGGCAATCATTTAACAATATTATATTTTTAATATTTTTGCATCAGGTTATCTTGCCAATGGCCACATATTTGGCCATTGGCATGCTGCCTGAGTCATATGCACCCTTTTTTTGGAGCTGACATGGCTCCATTGTGGAATTTGCAGAAATGTACTCAGTTGTCAACTGAGTACATTTCTGCAGCTAAAACGTCTCTTACACGGACTGGTTTCTGCTTCGTGGATTGCTAATATACCTCATTTGCATACCTTTCGGCTGCAAGTGAGGTATTTAGCATGTCCACGCCCAGTCCGTGTAAGAAACGTTTTAGCTGGTCTCTTACACGGAGTTTAGGGCTGTTCCTGGATCGCGAGGCTTGCATGGAGTGTTGCACGTCTCTTACACTCCATGCAAGCCTTCGTGAATCCTGCCCTCTGTCTGTAGTTCTGGAACCTCCTACAAATATGTAGCTGGCCAGAGTGTGCCGGTTCTCCTGTAAGAGGTATTGCTACCTGCTATCTGTAACACTGATGCCCACACACAGGAAGAATGTCCATTACACAGGAAAGGTAAAGGGACCATGCCCACATGATGTAGGGATTTATAGTTGGTGGTTGTCATGACAGTGGTAATTGGAAGTACTACACAGCAAGCTGCATGCAGTTAGCAAGTGGAGGACACTGATTGGTGCAGAGGCCATCACCTGATCATGTGCATCACCTACTAAAGCCAGGCTGCAATCTATTCAAAGCAGCTCAATCCATTCACTGGAGAGAGAGAGAGAGAGAGAGAGCAAGAGAGAGAGAGAAAGTGAAAAAAAAGAGAGAGACAAAGCTCTTCAAACTAACAGCTGAAGTCACAGGCATTTAGCCAGCTGCCATTCAACAAGACATCATTCCCACGACAGGTATGTGAAGTATATATACATGTAATAGAATGTAGCACCTCGTCCATCATAATGGCATAGATAATGTGGAATGAGTTATATGTGCCATCAGGTGTTGTTGTAATGATGTTCAACTGAACAACTGCTATGGACAATTAAACTGATAAGCCACACAGTCATGGCCAAAACTGGTTTAATAAACAAAATAAAACATATGAATACAACGTATGAATATACAAACAAGGTACTAAGCGCTTTCACCCTTCAAAAACTAGGGCATCATCAGAGTACTGAAAACGTAATGGCATATCCACCTCTTATATACATAATTACAAATTAGTATAATTACAAATTAGTTAATTGGTTAATTGATGAATAAAATAAAGGGCGATAAACCCTTCAAATACATCAAAAACATATCAAAAACATATTGTTGTGTTGTGCATGTATTAAGAATCAATCCTTATACGCAATTCTATTATCTTTGATTTAAAGTCATTTTTAACAGCACCATCTTTCAGTAACATTCGTATTAACAACAACAGAGACATGGGCAGTCTAAATAAACAGTTTACTGAATTTGAAAGAGTTTTGAAAACATTTAAATTGCTACAAATGGACAATGCTTTTTTGGAAAGATCCCTTGAATTGGGTCAAGTTCCCAAAGGATTACGTATTTTTAAATTACCTTATGGATTTATTGAAGGTACTGTTTTATTTGATGAATTGTTGCAATTATTTGACAAAACAGGGATTGAACTTATCAAACTTATTATACGAAACAATAATACTAAATTAGGGGTTTTAAATGAACAGTTGTCTATTTTGAACAAAAGTATACGACAGGACTTGCTTTTTGAACACAAGTTCCGTTTAGAAAATATTTTTAAAGATATGGACAAATTTACAAACAAAGGTTTGGATATTAAAAATCACAAGTTAAATAGAGACACTAATGATTATAAAAATAATAGAGTGTATGTGCATTTTAAAGAATTTAAAAATATGAAACTACCTAAGCCATTAGATACTGACACTGCGAGTAAGGGCAATCACATTTCCCCTATTAATGACAAACCTATTCAAGCACAAAGGGCTAACAATGACACTTATGGTCCTTATGATGGACAGGGTGTTTTTTAGAGGGGCCATTACCCAGAAGGTCGGAAAGGATACAAGACCGATATGGTGGTCAGTATCACAAACAAAACTGACAGTACAACACATTGGTACACAGGACCAATTCCTGGCACAGATAAGTACGATTGAGAATACCAATCTACCTGTTCAGGACCAATCTATTTTACAAATTCATGTTGATAATACTAGTGATTATATAAATGGTAGTATTTTCACAACTAATGTTAATGACATTTTCTATGATTTTAACATCAATGATACAAGATGTTCACAGAGTTTAGAAATTTTTAATAATCAGATTAAATATTCCATCATTTCTGATGGAGGTTTTAGTATATATATAATTATACAGATAATAATTTTAGTCATGATTTTATTACTCTTTTTAAAAGAGGTTTTACTTTTGTACCATCTTTTAAGCATGACATTGGAAAAGTTTTAATCAATTTAAAATTGTACAGCAGACTTTTGAATCTAAAGATGTTTTTTAACAACAATGATAATATTATGGACACTAATTGTTTTAGACTCAAGCATAGTAGCACATTTATACCACCACAAAACCCTATGATATATATTTTTGAAAAGTTATGTGAGACTCAGATAAGAAGAACATTGAGAAAGGATGTATATACATCACAGAACCTTACTTCATCTGAAATGTTTTGTCTCAGAGAATTAACTATGACTGACAAATATAGGGTTATGAAACCTGACAAAGGAGGTGGTGTGGTAATTATGACAAATACTGACTATTATAACAAAATGACTATTATGCTTAGCGATAACAATACTTATGAGAAAGTTACAAAATAGGAAATGTCTAGGGCTTATACTAAAGTGGACTGGTTATTATACGAATTCCTTATGGATGGGATTATTAACAAAGATGAATATACTTATTTAACTGTTGAGTTTCCTATTACCCCATCCATTTTTGGAATTCCAAAAATACATAAAGATACCAGCAATCCACCTTTTAGACCCATAGTATCAGCCAGGGGTTCTAAAACTGAGGCTAATGCATCTTTTATTGATGTTCATTGCAAGGAGACAATAATTAATTTGCCACATTCTGAAAGACTCCTGGCATTGTTTAGATCAAGTAAGACAATGTATTATTAATGTAAGTCCTAATATGATTATGGCTACTATTGATGTTGTTAATTTGTTTACAGTTATACCCCACAAACAAGGCCTGGAAATGTTTGAGGCCAGTTTATTGAAATTCAGTGGTATGAACATTGCTAAATGCAAACTTATGAATGTATTGATGGAAATAGTACTGGAGAATAATTTTATGTTTATGAATGGAGAATATTACAGACAAAACACAGGTGTGGCCATGGGGGGCAGATGTGCACCGATTTATGCTAATTTGTTGTTAGCGAATTGGGAAACAGAATATGTTTTTACATCCACATATTGGTCCAACATTGCCCTATATTTGAGATACCTGGATGATATTCTCATTTTCTCGACAGGTGAAAGAGATGAATTTACAGAATTTGTACAGTTTCTAGGTAGGACATCTAGGTTTTTAGAATTTACTAGTAAAATTTATGAGAACAATTGTGAATATCTTGATATTGTTTTTTCTCTCAGCGAGGGTGAGATTCGTTCTAATATTTTTAGGAAGAAAACATTTTCTAATTCCTTCCTACATTTTAATAGTTGTCATCCATACCACCAAAAAAGGAATCTAATTAAAGGCCAGATGGTAAGACTATCAAGAATAGTTAGTGATGACAATACTTTTGAGTTTGAAATTGAGAAATTATCTGATATGTTTCTTGACAGGGGATACCCTAATGAACTTATTAGTAATATCAAAAAAGAGATTTTTATTAAAAGACATTTGTTTTATAGACCTATTATTAAATTTGGATGTAACAATATTTTGAACACTAATGAAAATATTTCTAGAAATGATACTTTTATATTACCATACAATGAAACATCATATAATATTGTAAAAATTATATGAGACTTGGACAAGTGTTTTTACGAATAATGTTGAATTGACAGAGATCATTGGCAGTCATCCAAAGATTACATTCAGTAGAGGGAGGAATTTAAAGGAAATTTATGAGATTAATTCAAGAAGGGACACTTTTAAAATGTCTAAGATGAGCAAATGTGGAACCTGTCATACATGTAAATACATTAATGATGGTCCCTATGTTACTATTAATAATTTTAATAAAACGATTAGATGCCCTGGATACTGTAATTGTAACACTAAGATGACTGTTTATTTAGCAACATGCTCGACATGTTCAGCTTTTTATGTTGGAAAAACCATTAGGAAGCTTAGAGAACGGATTGTGGAACATGTCAGAGATATCAAGAAGCAAAAAACTACAAGTTCTCTTTTTACACATAGTTCTATATGTCCAAATTTTAAGAGATTTTTATTTTTTATTATAGATAGAATACCCCACAACATACATAAGGGAGGCGATGCGAAGACTTTGCTGGAGGCCAAGGAATGCCTCTGGCAACTAAGACTGAATGCCTGTACCTCGCCAGGTATCAATGAACATATATCTATATCCAGTATATTAAAATACAAATCACATTTTATATGATTGCTTTTTATATATTAACTATATATGTTAATTCATAATATAGGTGTTACACCTTTATTTAGATGGATTGATTATTATGTGATTCGTTGTTTTTCTTTTTTATTCGTTTTAGGATACCATCTACACAAATTTACTTCTAGTGTAACATTTATTTCTAGTGTAACAATTTATTGCTAATATATGTACAAAGCTTTTTTACCACTGAAGTTTCTAGAATAGGATTCTTATATTTATTAATTTATTTATTATTTTTTATGCATATTTCATTTCTATAAAAAAATTTTTTTAAAAAATTCTTTACTACCATTTATATATAATATAATTTTTATGGAATTGCGTATAAGGATTGATTCTTAATACATGCACAACACAACAATATGTTTTTGATATGTTTTTGATGTATTTGAAGGGTTTATCGCCCTTTATTTTATTCATCAATTAACCAATTAACTAATTTGTAAACTAATTTGTAATTATGTATATAAGAGGTGGATATGCCATTACGTTTTCAGTACTCTGATGATGCCCTAGTTTTTGAAGGGTGAAAGTGCTTAGTACCTTGTTTGTGTATTCATACGTTGTATTCATACATTTTATTTTGTTTATTAAACCAGTTTTGGCCGTGACTGTGTGGCTTATCAGTTTAATAGTTTCATTCTATGTTCTAAGCCTGCTATGGACAATAGTGTCTGTCCCTGTGGGTAGTGGGCCATAGCCGTTGACTGTGCAGATCAGCATTGACAGACAAGATGTAAGCCATCATAGTGTGTGTTGTGTAATGGGAAGTATGTATATAGCGTGGCCAATAGCTGGTGGTGGAAGTAATACCATTATAATGGACATGTGGGATCCATGGCCCACCACTGGCAGGATACTCAGGTAAATCTGTAATGTAGCATGCCAGAATGCCATAGGTGTGTAATAGGGTTACCTGCAATTGGGTCTCACATCAACCCCCTAATGTCAGGCCGTGTCCATATGTGGCACCTGTCTGTGTTGTAGCAAGGCAGAACAGTGCAGCTGTGCAGGAAGGTGTTGTGAGATTGTGGATCTGGTGTCTAAATGTACCCCACATATAGGTATGCATATGTGTACATATGTCACATATATAATATATAAAGATATATATGTATATCAGCATATATGTCCAGAAATATACATATACCCATGTGTAGACATATATATGTGCACATATATACATCACATATATCTACACATATATAGATATATACCTAGATGCACATGTCTACATATATGCAAACACACTTAAACATATATGTATGTAAAGACATGTCCTCTATATCACTACCACAGTGATGTGTGCTATGTGTGAGGCAGCAGCACACAGCAATACACACAGATATCTACAGCTGGCAGTAAGTGCACCATGGATGGGTGTGTCACATGTTAGTCCCTTGTTGGCACCACATTGCCCCCGTCTGTGAAGTATGCAATGGAAATATGGAGATGTATGGCAGGTACACATGTGGAGGTGGTCAGGATTGGTAGATATAGAGGACAGTCTACAGGGGTGGTATGTGACACATGTGGTGGGTAAACACTGGGGATGGTGTTTGTGGTCTGTGATGTGGATGCCCCATAGTCCCCAAATATGGGCACAATGGGAATAAGCCTTTCAGTCACTGCTACTCACAACAGCAGTCCATGTCCTGAAGGTGCCTGGTCAGGCTGAGCAGGAGGAGCATGTTGGCACTGTGAATGTGTACTGGGTGCCTCAGTCTGATGTAGCACATCTCTCATGTGTCTGTGGAGCCTGGTATGGAACAGACCTTAGACCTGAGCTCAGTGGACAGGAACATGTCTGTGTGTACCCTGAGGGGGGGGGCAACATCCCCTGGGTGGTTCCACCTGATGGTATTGCTGTAATAGTACATGAGGAGGCCCCAGGTTGGGACACACATGTGATGTGGCCAGGTATCATGGGCAGATGTGTGTGGAGAGGTGGATCTGCTGGCCAATAGAACATATACATGTTATTGTGTCACTGTTATAGAACATTTGTTGGTAGTAATAGTCTACACAATCCCAGTACATGTCCAACAGTATGCATAGATATCCCCAATAACACAGACAGTCAGATGTGCAGGAATCTCAGAGCATCCATACCACTGGCATATATTTAACCATAGTGGCCCTGACAATGCATGCAGGTGAATAGTCTGTAACAGGCCAGCAATGATAGTGTCCACACAGGGGACATGGCTACAATCACATAGCAGAAGGTGTGGTACAATATCTGTCCAAACGGTAGTTAAGCTGTAGCTATACCTAATGAGTTGTGTGCACAGTCTGTTGAAGCTGATATGGTGGGGGGTGACAGAGATGTGTATTATGAACTGTGGTAACTTTGCCATATGAGTTGCTCAGACCTGTTTCCATCTTTATGTCTTTCAGCCAAGATGGCACATGCATGGTTGCCCACCTATTCCAATGCTGAGAATGACATGTTGATAGCACACATGATCCAACATTATCCACTGCTGTTTGGCAGGCACACAAATGAGCAGCAGGAGTGGACCACCCCGTGGAACAACCTAGTCCACAGGGTCAATGATGTCGGACTGCACAACCGCAGTTATGATCAGGTCCGGCATCATTGTATTGACCTGCTTCGCAATGCCCATCAGAATGCTGCTGCAGTCCAGGGGGATCACCTTGCTGCAGGGGGGTCCATGCCATCCATCCCCCTGACACATGTGGAGGAGCTCCTGGCTAGCCTCGTGGCACCTGCCCGTCTGGACCACCAACAACCACTGGACCCCTTTGTGGAGGTGGGTGTCACCCACACACCAGTCAAGGAGCGTGCAGGTAAGGACACAGGACACATCAGTAGACCACTGTTGTGTAGACATCCACACTGGTACAGGTAGAGCATGCATATCTGACATGTTATAGATATATTGTGTTGCACATTGTAGTGATAAACAGATGTCCAGATGTGGTAGTATCGTGGAAATGTACCATTGATGTATGGTAGTACTGCACCCAGCCTGTAGCAGTGCCACAGGTGTAGCCACTGACATTGCATCTCTCACCCTCTTATGTAGGCCCTCCGGGATAACAACAAGGCAGCAGCCTGTAGCTAGTGAGTATGTTTTATGTAGATGCTTGCCAACACACTGGGCATGTAATAGTGATGGTATATTCCATACACACATCTAACACACCTACCCTGAATGCATGCTGTATATGTGCATGTATTGTTGCTGTGAAATGCACGGTCTCACAGGGGTGACCATGATGGGTTATTGGAAGGGTATGTCAGACACCTGCATGATAACTAACATCCTGTCATTGTGGAATGTGTCCACAGGGAGTAACATACTGGTGGTAGACATGGCCTACAGTAGTGACATGTTCTGAACAACACCCATATACAGTGCAACACAAGTGTATATACATGTAGGACAATGGCAACTGCTGCAGAGACACACTATGGCATAAAGCATTACAGTAGTCCACATTATCAACTGGGTCTAGGCTGCAACATGTGTTGTTCAGTATATGGGACACTGTAAAGTGACACACATGTGTAGGGCTTACTTGTCATGCATCTGTATAAAATCTGAAGGGGGGGTCTCAGCATGACACACCATTGCACTGCAGCAGGGATCCTAAGGATGGTAGGAATGACTCTATCTGCACATAGTCAGGTTCAGGACCTATGGCAGCCATAACCCTACCCACACAGCAATAGTGATGGCAGTGTGTGAACACCATGGGATGTGCACATGAGTAGACCTTGCAATCATGCAGAATAGAGGGACATGTGTAGGGCAGACTGAACATACACTGGCAAATGCAGATGGCCCATGCTGGTATACCCCTGCCAGGAGCAGTGACTGCTGTAGTACACACAACATGACGTGTGATAAACCGTCATGATAAGGGTGTGCAGACATATGCTCACATGGTGTGTATGCATTGTAGTCAGCAGCTGCACACCTAACACAATCTGTAGACACTGCATGTGAAAGTACAGGACATATGTCACATACCAGGCTCATGTACTGCTAAGATATGCAGTGATGTGGTCCCATGGCAGATCATGGATGTGTGTGTAAAATCAACAAAGGTGTGTACACCCCCCATAGCCATGGTATGCTCTGATGGTTGTCAGTGTAAGAGTATTGCAGTGGTCATACATGGTCTGTTGATGTTGACAGCTGTAAATCAGGCATCAGGCATTCACCAATGACAACTGTCCCCGTGTCATCCCAGGTATGTGTTGCTGAAAAACATAGGAGCTGTGAGAAGTAAATCTGACATAACTGACTCAGTACTACACATTCTGCAATGGGTTGTACACCTGTGAGTTGTGGTGGACAGTAAATGGCAGGATGCAGAATGGGTGCACAGCAATACTGTGTACATGGGTGCAGTGGTATCCAGGGGAAGGGGCATCACCTAGTGACACAGCACATGCATTACACACATGTATACTGTTGCTAGCATGGATTGACTATAACTGAACTGTATGCTGTTCTGTACCATATGTTCTGCATGTTGGCAGATGGGTAATAGGAGGACTGTATGCACTATCATTGTGCAACCTCACCTGTATGTGTGGGAGTGTGCATCCTGGTAGTTAGTTAGTTTGCCTGCAGGGTCACTCTGGTTAAGTGGAGGGAGGTAGATGCATGTAGGATGAGTGTGTGCATGTGTGTGTGGCCATGTATGCACATGTGTGATTGTGGGGTGTTCATACGGCTGTACCTCCCTTTGGGACCATACAGTACATGGATATGGACTGCCAAATTACACACCAGGAATACCTGTCATGTGTGTCATCACAGGACAGCAAATAGTATAATACGGTCTGTAGTATGGAACAGGCATCTAGAAGGAAGGTAGACTCCAGGTACACACTTAATATCACAGTCAGCAGAGAGGTCACCTACAACCCACCTATGCAGCTGTACAGATGCATTGGGGAAGTACTAGTCAACACCAGGGAGTGTATCCAGATATTACAATTGTCACATGATGGGCTGATGGAGCAGCATATCTGCCATTTACAGAGCATTACATACATATGACACACCAGTGCGAGGTATTATGAATACAACATAGTAGCCCACACATATAGATGGCCATGCACATCATTTCCAGGCAAACAGAGGGAGCATACCGAATGACAGCAGTGAGGCCATGTAAATCCACTATACACAGGTCAGGCAGGTAAAGCAGCAACAGGCCATGTGTTGTGGCTGCTTGCGTGAGCATTTAGAGGACTGTAATGTTAATGAGTGCTATCAATGTGTGTATGTTAGCAAGTGTGATGCAGGATGGTGTAACACATGAACATATACGTGGGACTGTCTGTAAAGCCATGGACAGGTAGGTATTTCGGAGATGTGTGTGTGTGTGTGTGTGTGTGTGTGTGTGTGTGTGTGTGTGTGTGTGTGTGTACTCTTAGGCAATTCTTTACAGGTTTTAAAGTATGTTTATTGTTTTCCTGTACAGGTGGCGAGGTGGGTCAGGGTCCCTCCTGCATGCAATCTGATGTAGGTGTCCATACAGACACCGATGATGACGATGATGATAATAATGTTGAGGCACAGGTGGGGTTGTCAGGGGCTGACACTGCTCCAGCATTTGACATCCCCCTTTTAGCCACCCCACCCCTGCACACAGTTTCAGTGCCTATACACACCCCATCACCAGTGGCCATAGTGGAGGGATAGCTGTTGTTCAGTGGCAGTGCACAGGAAAGTGTGGTAACCATGCCTACTGTGTCCAGTCACAGCAGGCATAGCCAGATGTCCGGCAGGCCACCACATAGGCAAATGTCCCAGAGTGCTTGTGGTAGGGCCTCTGGACATCAAGCCCCTGGCAGACGTGACATAGCTGCTACTAGCAGAAGCATGTTTCAGGCTGTCATGGTGGCACAGGCATGTATAGAACATTACCACAGACAGGGCCTGAGGCTGCAGAGGGCTGCTCTCGCATCCATCTTCAAATGACAATGCCCATGAACTGGCTGGTGCCATCCATGGATTAACTGAGTTCATGGATAGACGGTCTGGTGAGATGATGGCCCTCATCAGCCATGGACTGTCCATGCTTGAACGTGTAGTGGGAGTGTGGTGATGTCCACGTGGATGTAGGCCAGCAACGCCAACAGCTGGTAGTCAACGTGGATGTGCCAGGACACCAAGGGGCTCCCATAGTGGCAGTAGCAGCCCCGGCAGTGAGGGGTGTGCTGTCCACACCACACCACAGCAGGCCACGTGCATGTGGTCCTGGCCAGTCCCAGGAGGGACCTGGTACCAGCGGACAAATGTCATCAGCAAGTGAGAGTAGCACATCAAGGCCTGTACCTGGACATGCCCGTGGAAACCCTGGCAGGCACAGTCCATGTGTCCATAGCCGGAGGCAGTGAACTCACACCTTGTCAGGTATGGCCTGCAGCTGCCCATAAACACCTGTGTAGGGCAGCCACATGGCAGAGCTGTGTGCATGCATACCCACACACTATGCAAACACACCTAGACAACCCCATAGCTACACACACCACATCACCTCGGCCAGCTTCCCAGAGTACAACCCTCACCCACACTCATGGTGTCAAATGTATGGCCCACACATGGCCTCTAGCAAACCAACACCACACCCTGTGCTTATGGTGATACCTGTGTCCCATCCCTGTCATCCATACCATCAATGCAGGGACAGGCTGATATGGTTCTGATGCACATGGTGACTGTACAACAGTGTACCACAGTACTGCAGTGTAACATGCTGTAGGGAGTAGAGTGTAAGGCATATTTGGCAGGTAGTGTAGCCATCCATCAATGATGCCTTATAGCTGTTAGTAACACTGGTTGGTTGTGGTCTCTATAATGTTATCCAACTGTGTTGTAGGTGTACATATGTCAGAACTAGGATGCACTGTGCATATGATGATACCTGTGCCCCATCCCTGTCATCCATACTAGCGATACAGGGACAGGCTGATATGGTTCTGATGCACACAGTGACTGTACAACAGTGTACTACAGTACTGCAGTGTAACATGTTGTAGGCAGTACAGTGTGAGGCATATTTGGCAGATAGTGTAGCCATACAGCAATGATGCATTATAGCTGTTAGTAACACTGGTTGATTGCAGTCCCTATAATGTTATCCATGTGTGTTGTAGGTGTACATGTGTCAGCACAAGGATGGTCTGCAGTCATTTTGCACAATGGGGTATGTCACTGTGCTAACACTATGGCTGTGACATATCTGGGGTACAGTTTAATGCATTTCACAGGTTATTAAACCGATTATTGCCTTTGCCACATGGACAGGTGGCTCGCTGAGGTGTGTATACCTTGCAACCTGATGTAGACCCATCCACATACATGCACACTGTTACTTGCCAACACTGGGACTAGACCCCTACCTAGCTATGTCATGATACTTATGTGTGTGGCTTACATTGCACACACCTCACAGTGTTTAGGGTGAAGTGTATCCCAGGTTATATGGTACATGCAGAACATCCCCGTACATGTACAGTGTGCTAATGGGGAATGTAATGGGTGTATTTGGATGATACATAGTCTGACATACCATCATATACACATTTACAGACAGATAACAGACAGACATACATCTGAGATACCAGGGCCTATCACTGCTAACTACCTTGACTGTGTCTCCAATGTGTTACAGGTAGGCTGCACACATCACATGCATAACTGGCTTGGATTGTGGTAACAGTTACCTGCATGATTGATGGTGACAGTGGTAACCATAACATAGTACATGGAACATATACCTGGTGTACCTTGGTGTAATAGTGTACACAGCACCCACATCCCCAACTGGATATTGTACTCTCTGAAAACCATGATGACACTGCCATACCCACCATCACACATTGGCCATGATTGAGATACAACCCATAATATACCCCAACATTGGTACTACAGGGATATGCATCTCATGCACATGCCACATGCGTAGTAGGGTGCCAATCAAGTGTAGGTTGCCTGTGCATATCTCAGATGGATACCTGCCATCTGCACATCTGTACAGGGACTGACAGTCATCAGCTTGACAGGTAGTTATACAGTAGCATGAGTGCATTGACAGACCAGTAAGGGGTATATACTGTGACACAGCTCACACACCAGGGATACAACAAGGAGGCCTCGGTGTCCAGCCATGCTCGCAGTTGTGCCTGTTGTGAGTACTACATTAAGCACTCTGCTCTTTTCTGCATTAGCACTGTCAACAGTAGTACTGCCATGATACACTACATGCCAGTGTGACAGCATGTACCCTGGGCTACTACACCTATATGTAACACATTACATGGATACCAGTGCTATACAGGCCTCATATATGTCTGTGTCCCACACATGACACTCACACCCCTTGCTACTGTAATGACAGCACATATTTGCATGTATTGTACATGGCATTACATACACTTATTACAGGTTATCAGACTGGGTTGTGTGTCCTGGTTACCAGGGCTAAGTTATGCTTAGCAAGTATCAACAGTGCTGCAATATAACAGCTAAGCTGATTTGCATACTGGTAAGTGCTGCCCACACTAAGTGTTGGACATTTACCCATAGCTTACCACTGCTTAGCTTCATGCAAACCCACATAAACCCGCTTAAAGCTGCTCAAAACTGCCTTAACCACTCTGTATCTGACAGCCTTTGTCTTGCCCAGCAACAAAATGAACAGCCCTTGCAGGTCTTGAACCCAAGAACCTGTACACTGAAGTCACAGCACTTAACCACTACACCATGACCACTGTGAAGACTGTTGTTGTTTTACCAATATAGCTGTCAGTACACATATTGAGTAGTACTGAACATGTGCCTGTAGTTCCTAACTTGTGTAGTCCTTGTTATTAATATGACTGTTGCATCACATATGTTGTTTTACCATAATGTGCACATAGCAGACACATACAGTGAGATACATGTGGGAGGGTATACACAACCGTGACATTTACTCATGCCAGGAATATGGTTGTATACATATCATAGATCTACATATGTCTGCATGTACATACACATGTATACTCACAGATATGTCTGTATACACATCTGTATAGTGCTACATATATATGGCCATGTGTACATCTCTTTGTATGTACATATGTGTGTGTATATATATATATATATATATATATATATATATATATATATATATATATATATATAGATATATATAGATATATATATATATACACACACACACACACACACACACACACATATATATATATATATATATATATATATATATATATATATATACACACACACACACATATGTGTATATATAGGTATATGTATATGTATATAGATATATGTGTATATAGCTATATATGTATGCACATCCTATGTGTACAGATATGCCTAGTTATGTTGGTATATATGTAGATATTTATAACTATATGTGCATACATATTTATTCTGATTTACCTACTACTGTCAAACTGTAGATATCCATACATATATATGCATATGTATCACTATCTGTATATGTGTAGACATATATTGCTCTGTATATGTATATATCTTGGTGTGTATATGTATATCTTTGTACATATACACACACATCTATATATGTTGATATGTATATGTGTAATTATATATATAGTTATCTGGATAATTATATGTACATATATTTTCACCATATGTCCTGAACATGGATCGTAGCCCTACCTCAGCCTCTATAGTCCCAACTTCATAGTGCAAAGGGATGTCAGGTATGTATAGCAAGTATATTAGTAGACTATTGCTACTGCAATAGGGATTGTCTTCACAGACATGATGTGTGTGGGAGTTCACATCTGCTTTTCACATGTGCACCATTGGCTACTGACAGACATCCTAAGGACATCATAGTACAGTGCTGATGGACTGCAGCAGAGATGTTGGCCAATATATGTAGACATTCTGACACACACTGTACAGTCCACAGGTATACACAGAACCCCTTAGTGCAAAACATGTGGACCAAGCCTGACAATATGGATGTTAACAGCCATGTAGATGGGTATAGCACATAACGACTGGTATGCATTTACCCCCATTGGTTATGCATTCACACACCCCTGTCTGTCCTGACACATAATAACCTCTGGTACAGGGGTGTCATGGCCACATACTACCCACTAGATATTGACATACATCTGTACAGCATCCCACTGCTCTGTCTGACATACATGACTGTTAAGGGAGGCCTGGCAACAGTACAGCTGTCAAGTAGCTGGACATGACATCTCACTGGGTAAGTACACTAAGCTGCTAGGCATGTAACAATGCAGTGTACAGGCTACAGGCAGACTGGCTCAATGCTGGCCTACATTTCCTATGGGGGAATGCACATGTACCTGCATATATAGCAGGCTCTACAGGCATGTCACTGCACAGGGTAAGATACACATGTGTGAAAGTGCATAACCACAACCAATGTGAACACAGCCACAGCCACATATGGTAAGCTAGCATAATATTACAGTGTATGTATTATCTGTTCAACACCATCCTCATATGTGCCACTCACAGACTAACCCTACATATACTGGGTTGCTACACAGTCTGGTTTGTTGCCTGTCTGTGGTATGGGACATGTGTGTGTATGGCCCTACAAACATGTAAGCCAATACGGTAACATACAGTGGAGCAGCATGTAACATCAGACAGGACGGGACCTAGAACAATGACATCTACCACAGTCTGTACACAGGCCAAAGTACATATTAACAATACACACATTGTTGACCTTCACCATAAGTACACAGACCTCAGTACTGTACAGAAAACTACAGCATGTCCAGGTTATGTCATCAAATATAACCCCTACTGTACATAACATGTGTAGCAGTCTGGTATCTCACTGGCTTGTTATCAGATGTGATGACACTAATTATGGTGTACAGCACATATGCACCTCTTAATGCATGACATATGTACAAAGGTTGACAGAGTTGTGGCTGGAAGCACATACACATTGCCAATATCGACATGTTGCTGTGATAACCTCATACATTTACTGTTGTAACAGGGTTTGTTGCAACATATGTCCTATGAGGGATATGAAGTCAGTAACTGTTATAGCTTTCACCATCTACAGACTGCCATCCTCACACTACCTTCTGCAGTTCACAGATAGATGCTCTGTGGGTAACACATGAAACCAAAGGCACCACACACTGCCCAGTCTGCAGATGACCCTACAGATGGGGATTCCTCATAAGCATAGAACTAACATGGCAGGTATTAAAACATGTAGGACAGCCATATCCACACACACACTGCTAAACCAACATTACTCCAAATGCAATATAGCAGCACTTACAGTCTGTAGTCAGGTCATGCACATCCCCCTCCTGTGTGTTGCCCTGTATCCACAGTATATGTTGTTAGAGGTAAATCCCCAATCCATTTGAAATGCTGTTTGCCAAACAACAGATCTAGTTCCTACTCACAGTGAATGAAAAGGCCCAACACCAACATGATTTTCCTAGATATTGGAATGTGTTTCCATGCAACTGGCTATGGGACTGTTACCACAGCTGTTCCACATGCAATGAGATAGGGGATGGTTGCAATTCATGCAGAGGCCATCAGCTAATCATGAGCATCACTTAAAATACACATGCTGCTGCCTAAGCAAAGCAGGTGTAGGTCTCCACATCCACCAGAGAGGGAGTAAGAGAGGCAGACAGATTCAAAGACAAGTCAGGGAGGGGTGGGAGAGTAAAACTTAAGCATGTTAGTGTCACACACCTACCAGCACAGGGTATCAACCCCCTGCTGACTATGTAGTACTATCACATTTCTATGCAGTTATTGGATGTGCCACATAGGTTACATGTTGTGGAGCCCTCAGAATGCATATGTGATGGTGAGTGACATCTGCAACAGGGATATGGTAGTTATACGGTAAGTGTAGTACACGTACCTGTCCACATGAACAGGTGCCAACATCAACACAGCCACATTCTCACAGGGACACACATATTGACACACTTGGCAGGGCTAGAAATACAACCCATCAATAGTGATATTGCTACAACACATTACTATACAGGTATCACATGCACCACAGGGGTCATACAGAGGTTATATGGGCAAATGGTATGGGGAGGTGTCTGACATCAGACAGTATGCTTCAGTATGCCACTGGGTGTTGTAGTGAGTGTGAATGTGAACACACACATCATACAACACACACACACACACACACACACACACACACACACACACACACACACACACACACACACACACACACACTGCCAGTACTGACATGCATGGGTGTATTGATTTACGGGTGTGTAGTGGTCAACTGTGCCAAATGGCTATACAAGGCTAGGTGATGGGCAACAGGCCACATGACAATGGTCTGCATTGTGGATCAGGGGTGTAAATTCTGGATTTTCCCACACAGGTGGGTATTGTATTCACCATCCAGTCCCCTGGGTGACTATTGCATGTGGGTAATGCTGTGCATTGCTTGCCATGTATGTGTTCCTTAGTCCATGACATGGGGTGTCTGTGATGTGCACACCTCCCACATGCATGTACAGTGACATGTGGAACTGTACCTGGGGTGTCTGGTCCTTGTTGTGTACACAGATTATCATCAGATGTGCCAGTCCTGGCCTCATGTGGTGGGAACTGGTAATGGACAGCAGGTTTACCCTGCACCTACATTGATAGCATGCTAACTGTATTTCCTGGTGTCATTGGCATCTGTCCATACAGGGCATGTTTTCAGGCATGGTATGTCCTTTGTGGGTTACATTTGATGGCACCATGGGTGTTGCAGGTGTCCAGTGAGGAACATGGGGAAGGTGCACTGTCTGAAGGTATGTGCCTATTGGACAGATGGACAGGGTGCCATGCCCTCTGTAGGCCACTGCAATCACTCCATAGTTACTATCAGTGGGAAATATGCAGTGTACTACCAACATCGCGGCTGTTGCCTAGGTAAGTGTGTGTGTGTGTGTGTGTGTGTGTGTGTGTGTGTGTGTGTGCATGTATGAGGCATGGGTTGAGAGTGTTCTCTGGCAAATTCTAGGGTTGCTAACGTTGTTTGCCTGGCCTTGATGCCATATGTATGGATATGGATCTCCACTCCAGCCTCTCAGCTATTTCACATCTGTTATCCCTATATGGTGGACATTGTGATATATATACTAGGGCCACCGTATAAGAAATTTACAAAACCAGCTCCACATTGGGTCCAGTTGTTACACACTCACAACCACCTACACAGGATATGAGTTACAAACACACACACACACACACACACACACACACACACACACACACACACACACACACACACACACACACACACACACACACACACATGTCTGGGATTAGAACTAATACCTAACTATTTTACTACACTACAGCAGTATGCAGTTATAGCATGTGCCATGGAGATTACTGGAGTACTCCTTCCCCAAAGGTGTATTTCACAGTGAATTACATCAGCAGGATTGTCAAAGTAGGGCATTCAAACTGTAGTGAGCGTGGCTAGGCTAAAAGGCACTGCTCCCTACACAGACATTGAAACACACACAAAGCATCCACAACCGACATTTGTGGGTATAGAACCCCTAACAGAGGTCTATATCACACTAAAGCATGAAGCAGTTATAGGATGCACCATGGGGATTACTGGAGAACTCCTTCCCCAAAGGTGTATTTCACAGTGAATGACATCAGCAGGATTGCCAAAGTAGGGTATCTGAAATGTACTGAGTGTGACTAGCCAAAAATGCATTGCTCCCTACACAGACATTGAAACACACACATAATATCCAGAACTGCCATGGGTGGGAATAGAACCCTACCAGAGTTCTATATCACACTACAGCAGTTATGGCACTCACTATGGAGATTACTGGGCTACATCCTTCCCAGAGATGTATTTCTAAGTGGATGACATCAGCAGCCTTACCAAAGTATAGCATTTGAATTGTATGTAGTGTGACTACCCTAAAAAGCATTGCTCTTTACTCTGACAGTCAGACAGACACACACACACACTTGCCATGTATGGGATTAGAACTCTTACCTAACTAATTTATCATACTACAGCAGTACTCAGTTATAGGATGCTCTACGGAGATTACTGGGCTACAATCTTCCCAGAGGTGTATTTCTAGGTGGATGACATCAGCAGCCTTGCCAAAGTAGAGCATATGAATTGTATGGAGTGTGATTACCCTAAAAACCATTGCTTTCTGCACAGATAGAGTAAGACAGACACACACACACACACACACACACACACACACACACACACACACACACACACACACACACACACACACACACACACACACTTACCAAGTCTGAGATTAGAACTCTTACCTAACTAATGTATCACACTACAGCAGTGCACAGTTATGACACATGCTATGGAGATTACTGGGCTACAACCTTCCCAAAGATGCATTTCTAGGTGGATGACATCAGCAGCCTTACCAAAGTAGATCATTTCAATTGTAGGGAGTGTAACTACCCTAAAAAAGCATTCCTCTCTACACAGACACGCACACACTTGCCATGTCTGGGATTTGAACTCCTACCTAACTAGTTTATTACACTACAGCAGTACGCAGTTATGGGATGCACCACGGAGATTACTGGGCTACAACTCTCCCAAAGGTGACTTTCACAGTGGATGATCTCAGTAGGCTTGTCATAGTAGGGCTATGGGGAGGGCAGTGTGTCTGCATGGGCCATAACCCATTCATCTAGAGGTTGACACAGCACGTGCGGGCACACACAGGGTCATATTTCACAGGTATGTGTATACAGCTGCTAGATGACTACTGCCTTGTACAGTCATGTTGCACAGCTAGCATGTGCACCGCATAGTCTGTAATGCTGACAGATACTGGTGGCTAGTATCTGCAGTAAGTGACATCTGAACCTCATGTGGTTGGGGCCCTTTGGCTGTGTTCTGGGTGGGACAGGCCTGGATGGCTCCTTGTCACAGTTACCCTCTTCCACACATCTATGCACATCTACCTTTGGCATATTATAGTGTGTTGTCCTTACATATATGTCTGTATTCCTATCCACTGTGTGTGCAAGGCATGAGTGGTGCATACTGACAAGTGTATGCACTAGCAACTGTGACTGCCAGATATGTCTGGTCCACTGGTGTTTGCAGACATGGCCTTCATGTGTTTACGTGTGTGAGCATGCCCAGTATGACCTTTCAGTATGTTGTTGACTGACATTGTCTTCATTTCTCTAAGTGTGTGAGCATGCCCAGTATGCCCATCTGTATTTAATGTGTGGATCGAGTCCAGGTAGTTTGTACTGCAGTGCTGACCTTTGTGTTGTACACTGACAGGTAGCATGCTGTTTCTGCAGGGTATCCATCGAGCATTTGGCATTGACTGTTACTACATTTCTGCATAGGATGGGGGGGACTCACCTGACTATTTCTACATTTCTACACAGGATTGGGGGGGGCACACCTGACTATTACTACATTTCTACGTAGGATGGAGGGGGGGCACACCTGACTATTTCTCCATTTCTACACAGGATTGGGGGGCACACCTGACTGTTATTACAGTACTATGTAGGATGGGTGGGCACACCTGTCTATTTCTACATTTCTACACAGGATTGGGGGGCACATCTGACTGTTATTACATTACTATGTAGGATGTAGGGGCAAACCTGACACTTGTACACATGTGCTATGACTGTACTGGTATGTCAGGTACTCCATTCCATTCTGTATTCTTACCTATCATGCTGACTAGAGGCATACCAGTGTACTACAGATCGTAACTTTGGTTACCTACATATTAGTGTCTGACTTCCTACCCTTCAGAACTAACATCCCACTGCCTGACCTGCTGCAGTCTGTCTGTGTAGGCCTGGGGGAGGTTAACCATAGCCATCATTCAGGGGCCATAGCACAGGCTCTGTTTGGGTTTGTCTACACCTGTCCTGCTGGCTGAGACTGTTGTTGGGTATGTGAACCGCCCTGACTGGCATGTGTGAGTCATATGGACACACATGTCGCCCAGCACATTTCCTGCAGTGGGTTTTGTCACCCTGTGTAATACTGGCTACTATGGTGACTCCAGTTTGTGTTACAGCCATTATGGGTGTCTACTTTCTGCTGCCATAACATTCAGCCACCCAATTCCCTTGCATGCTCGCATCAATACCATAGATACAGGTAATGACACATTTTACTCCATCTGGCAATTGGTAGGTTGATTGACTTAGCTTGAGGGTGTACCAAAATTGCAGATGGTACTGGTGGGCTGCCTATGTCAGATGTACATAGTACACTCCCTATACATGGTTGAGCACAGGTAGTGTCATGTTTGGTATCCCTTTTACTGCATGTGTGAGTCAGAGAGAGGTGTCATTCCCTGGGTCCCTACTGTGTCAGTGTATGTGCTATGCATTGTCTCTTTGTTGCAGCCTCGGCATACTCGGCACACCTCCATCTGCCTATTGAGGCAGGCTCAGGTTGTTCCTTCTCTGTGTCACTCTGTGCCTGTGCAGGCCTTGGCATTGGTGGGGGGCTGTGTGGCCCTGCCTCATGCTGTTCCTGCTGCAGCTGTTTCCACATGATCATATTGTGTAGCATGGCACATACCATAACAATATGGGTACATGCAGCTGGCCAGTACTGCAAGGCTCCACTGGATGTGTCCAGACACTGGAACCATGACCTGAACATCCCAAACACATGTTCTATTATAAGTCTGGTCTGTGCATGTGCCTCATTATGGCATTCTTGTTCAGCTGTGTGTGCATTTCTAATGGGTGTCATCAGCCATGGCTCCAGTGTGTAACCAGCATCCCCCACTAGGTGACTGTAGGGGATGTCCCCATTGGCAAATCTCTGGTACAGCTGCATCAGATGCCATATGTGGGAATAGTGATAGCTTCCAGGGCAGCCAGCACACACATTCATTATAATGCCCTGGGCATCACAGACAACCTGGCAGTTGATGGAGGGGATGCCCCTGCGGTTGATGTAGGCCCTACCCTGATCATCGGGTGGTGCTTTGATGCATATGTGCATACAGTCTATAGCACCCACTACCTCAGGGTATTCTGCTATTTGGTGGAAGAGATGCATATTGCTGGCCAAAACCTCAGGGGTGTTGGGGAACTATACATGCTCAGTGGCATGTGCTGACATGGCATCCAGGAACTGGTGGAATAGTCTGGGTGCTGATGCCTGTGAGATCCCCATTATATCCCCAGTTGAGCTTTGGGAGGTACCTGTGGCTAGTATTCCTAGGCCTACACATACCTTGGTATCCACTGGGATGGGTTCCCCTCGGTCAGTTTGGTGTGTCAGGTGTGGCTGGCACAGCTCAACAATTTGCTGTAGGAAGTCTCTGTCCACCCTATAGTGCTCTACTATCTCCAGCTCATGTAACCCCTGGAGGGTTACCCTGGGTCTATACACTCTTCTCCATCTCCTCACTGTGGGTTGATTGGCAGCATTCACATCCTCACCACCCTCAACCTCTTGCACATGTTGTTCTATGTTGCCTGCTGCTGCCCTCCTTATTTTGTAGGTTTGTTTGTTTAAATGTTCCCGCTTGTATACACCGGTGGTGTAGAGTGTGGAGAAAAACAGAGGGGAAGGTGTTTGCATAGTTTATAGTAGTGTTCTGAGCTGGGCTGGTCTGCTGCCTGTGTACTTGGCTGATTCTGATACATTTCACCTGCCAGCTATGCTAGCTCTCTTTGATTACCTTCCTACTGCTGTTTTCCCTTCCCATTGCCTTCCTGTTTAAGCCTGGGGTGCACTGCACAAACAAAGTGCTCAAATGTGTACAGTGCTGCTATTTCCTGGTTTAACTTTATTTTTCTTCCTTTAAAACCTGGTGCACGGTGAGCACACCCACTTAGGTAATGTAAAGAGTGCTAGGCAGATTCAGACACACCCCCTAGCTTAGCTGTGCTAAGCTAGGAGCAAACCCGAGCCACAGGGCTCCAATCCACTTACAGTATGCCTGACAACCATCCCCATGATGTCACCTAACTCCTAGGCTTGCACCAAGCTATTTCTACTCTTACACTGTTGGGACCTGACTCCCATGCTGGAGAAAATGGGGATTCACTATCATTCCCCTCATTTGCATAGGATTGCCCGCTATTGCATAGTTACATGTCTCACACTATTGTCTTCTGCCTGCCATTGACTTGCATGGCAGAATACTGATTTTAGTTAGAATGCTTAATTTAGGTTTATTTTATTATTTTCCCCCGATCTCCCTAGGCCTCCACTGAAAATGGACATACATCTAGTTGGACTAGCCTGGTCAACAAATGTAAAATAAAAATAAATAAATAAAATAAATAAAATCTCTTTTGCAAGCCGCTGCCCTACGCTTAAACAGCTGAGATCGGCTAAAAAAAATAAAAGTTGATTTTTGTATTTTTTTCACTGTTTGCAATGCCACTGGCCTTATACTTGGCCATTGGCATGCTTACTACATGATATGCAGCCTTTATTTGGAGCTGTCACAGCTCCATTTTGGATTTTGCAGAAATGTGTTTGTTTACTAACTGAGTACATTTCTGCAGATTGCACTAGTCATGCACGGCCGGCTGCAAGCTTCCTGGATTGCAAAATCACCTCATTTGCATAGATTTCTCTGGCCTGTGGGGTGATTTGCATACAGGGCTTAGACCATGCAGGATTAGTGCAGGAGTGCTCATGAACGCCCCTGCAGGCTGTTCCTGGATCTCATGGCAGACATATTGCCTGCTAGAGCTCCTACTCTACCTAGCGGTGCAAGGTATAGAGAATCCGGGGGAATGTGTATGTTTTCAGAAAACATTTACTTTAGCCTTAAGGAAACATGCATTGACTATCTTCATATCTTTCTTTTTTGAAAGAAAACAGTATTTGTATTTCTGTCTCTCAATCTGTACTTAGTCTTTCCAATATAAAATGCTGGGAAGACGCATAGGAGGCCAAATATCCCACCTCTCTAGTGTTGCAGTCAAAATGACCATAACAATTTAAAACCATATTATCTGAACATAAAATAAATTTTCTAACATTAACAAATTAACATGGATGTGGATAAAAAAAGACAAGCGTGGTGACTGCCTGATCCATTTTTAAATAGGAAATTGTTCTAGCAGCTAATTCTTGCAGCTGATAAACCACCAGGTTTAAATGAATCAACTTCTACTTGCAGAGTTTTAAATAGTAGAAGTCATAGACATTTTTAATATTGCTTAAACAAAAGAGCTAAATATTTTTATTAAATTATTTTTGTGTGCTTTTTAATCTGTATTTTTTTCTCAGTTTTTAATTGCACAGCTTGGGTGATGACAACACAGTATATTGTATTTTTAACTGAGTGTTTAAACTTCTAGGAAAAAAAAAACAATGAGCAAGATAACAGGTAAAGATGGTAGGGACCTACCAGATGCAAAAGATATTAAGAACAGGTGGCAGGAATATACAGAAGAACTGTATAAGAAGGACCCATACATCACAGTTACATATGATGGTATATTCTCTGGTGTAGAGTAAGACAGCATGGAGAGTGAACTTTATAAATCCTTGGTAGAAGTAAACCTGCCGGAAGTGATGGAATTTCAGATAAATTGCTTAAAGTCTACCAATATGATGCTGTCATTGTACTGCTTGGAATTTGCTAGCAAATTTGGAAAATACAACATTGGCTACTGGATTGTATATTTCCATTTCCAAAAAAGAGTAATGCAAAAGAGTGTTCAGATTATCAAACAATTGTACTTGTTTCACATGTTAGCAAGGTAATGCTCAAGATCCGACAAGTTAGACAAAGGCATTATATGGACCAAGAACTGCCTGAGGTATAAGATGGTTTTAGCAGGGGCAGAGGCACCAGAGATCAAATTGAAACATCGGGTCTATATTATATATTCAAAGCTTCAAATTTTGAACCTCATATGTTCGACAACATTTAAGCAAAACTTGAAACCTCGAATATATAATAAAAAAGTAAAAAAAATAAATAAATAAAAAATCTTACCTTAACATGCTGAGCAGGGGGGGCAAGGCCCCTGCATCCCCCACACCCCCTACTTAAATATTCCAACTCTGAGACCGCACTTCAGTGCACGTTCTGCGTGTACAGAGGCATTGCCTTTCACCTTTGAACTTTTCAAAGTTCGATCATATGGTGTCGACCATATATTCGAACTTTGAAGCATTTGACAATTTAATAGGGACCCAAAGCATCCACTAAATAACATAGAAAGCAATGGAGTTTTATAAAAAAGATTTACTTCTGCTTTATTGACTTCTTTAAAGGCATTTACTGTGAGGACCATAACGAACTGTGGAAAGTTGTTAGAAAATGAGGTACCAGATCACCTTCTGAGGAATCTATGTGAACAAGAAGTAGTTCATAGGTGCATACATTTGTACTAGGCTAACTGTGCTGATGGGCCATTTTAAGCCTAGCCAATTGCCCATAAGAGAATCAAACCCTGCACCTTGTGTTTCTAAGGTAAGCACCTTAACCATTACACCAACCTCCCACCCAACAGAAATTAACATGGAATAATGGAAGCAGGACAGTTTGACCCCAGATGATTTGATCCCATTGCAATTGGATACACTTTCATATTTAAATTCATATTTATTGTCTATGAGAGTATTTATTGGACAGTTTGACCCCAGATGATTTGACCACAGATTATTTCTCCCTTAATAAAAGCATTTTACTACTTAATATTTCACCCTGCAATTTTACATAGCAATTTAATATATTATTTAACATTTTAATATGTAAATGTTAATTTAAGCATATTATTTAATATGTAAAAATATTAATTTAATTAATTACAGTTTTTAATGTGCACAATAAAATCATTTTGGAATTTTAATTATGAAGTTAACATATAATTTATTATTTTTACTTAGTCCATTAAGAAACTGTGAGCAGCTCCATGTAGGAATCCCAAATTTGTGCAATAGTCACGACATAACTGTAATTATGCACAAGCATTTTGAATCTTTTTGAAGTTCAAATTGTCTTGGCTCAAACATTAATTTTATTATTTCTATTGTAATGTGGACCAGCAGGTGACACTAGTTTCATTTTCTAGTGGGCTGTGATGAAACTCTACATTTCTTTGGCTTTATTAATAACAACACATCATGCCTCACATCCCATAATAGTAACTCAAGGAGGAGCTCGAAACTTAATGCTGGCAATACATTCTCTGTGTAAAATCAGTTCACACAGTATTTTAGCAAGATTTCATGCTGGCAATACATTCTTTGTTTATGGCTCATATTCTTTGATTTAATCTCATACTGTCATGTACTACTGTCAGTTCTGGTATTGAATCTAACAGATTTTAATGTTTACATAGTGCATATGAAGTTTTTAATCGGTGTTTTATTCTGTAGACATTCTGTTTTTTATACTTTACTAAAGTTAGATCTGTATTTTTAAAGTTTTACAGATATAGTTTCAGAATCTGTTAATGCTGATATCAAATTGTCCGGGGTCAAAACATCCTATACCCAGAATAATTAACTGGCTGAAGATTAAGAAATGAGTGTGGCAAGGCTGTATATTATCACCCTGCATACTTAATTTTACAATAAATATATCATGCAATGTGCTCGGTTAAGTAAACCAGATACTGGAATCAAAATTGCCAGGAAAATATAACAACCTCTTGTATGTAGATTATAACATGTTGGCTAAATACCAGAATGAGCTGAAGAGTCTCTTGATGAAGGTGGAACTAGAAAGTGCAAGAGCTGGATTGCTGCTCAAAATAAATAAAATAAAATAATGCCATCTTGCCTTATCTCTTACTTTTAAACAGATGAGGAGGAAGTGGAGACAATGGCAAATTTCATTTTTCTGGACTGAAGATTTCTATAGATGTTGACTGCAGCCATGAAATTAAAAGATGCTTTCTTACCGGAAGGAAAGCTGTGGTAAATCTGGATAATATTTTAAAGAGCAATGACATCACATTGTCAGTAAGTCATTGTAGTCAAAGCAAAATATTCCCAGTTTTAACGTGTGGCTGTTGAGAGCTGGCCTGTAAGAAAAAGTGCACACTGGAAAATTAATGCTTTTGAACTGATGTATTTGAGAAAACAAGTGTTATGGACTGCAAGATCAAATCAGTCAATGCATAAGGAAGTAAACCCAGACTGTTCACTGTAAAGTCCGATTGCAAATCGAAGACTCATCTGCTTTGGCTACATAACATCAGGACAAGAATCCCTGATGCTGAAAAAGATCAAGGCTATGCTGTATAGACAACATTACTGAAATAATGACTACGAAACTGCAAAAACTTACACAAGAAGCATTTTTTACAGAGAGGGCTGGTGTGGCCCTTGAGGTGACTATGAGTCAGAATTGATTGAATGACGAGACAACATCAAAGAGTAGGTAAATGTGTGGGAAGGTAGGTGGAATATGGCAAGTTTGTGACATAACCAGTAAACTGAATTTACCAGTGGTTTACCATGTAACAAGCAGCACTTACTGATCTGATGCAGCTTATTTTTCTTTTCCTCTCTTTATAAGAATGGTGTGTGTGTGTGTGTGTGTGTGTGTGTGTGTGTGTGTGTGTGTGTGTGTGTGTGTGTGTGTGCGTGTGTGTGCATGTGCGTGTGCGTGTGTGTGTGTGTGTGTGTGTGTGTGTGTGTGTGTGCGTGTGTGCGTGTGTGTGTGGAGGGTATTCTTTCCAAGCAGACTCACCTTCACCTCAGGAAACAACTGATCTGATGTTGTTAGTCTTCATTCATTCTTGACTGATGTGTTTGGTTCTGACCTCTCGGAACTGACTTGGCCATTATACATAGCTCATGCCAGCCAAAACCTCTTGAGATAAGGCTCTACCCACAATACCCCTCTTCCCATTACCTCAGATCTTGTTTGCCACTTTGAAAATTGGACGCATGAGACTGATACTCTCAGCTAAGTGCTTTACTTAGTTCTTTATTTACTGCTTTTTTTTTGAGCCTTTTTTGACAAAAGTTATTTCCCAATAGCTTCACTATCCTTTGTGAGTGTTTGACTGCCTTTTACTGCATTTTACCTCTCTTCTTACCGTAAGGTAATACTAGCTTACAATTGTTGGCAGCAAGCATTCTCCTCCATTTTTGCCATTGGTAATCTCCTGATAGCATCGTTGGTATCTTCTTCGTCTCTCTTATTATCCTTGGGTATTTCTGGTACACTCCAAAAAAAAAAAAAAGTCCTTTCTAATTTCCTTCCTCTTTCTACCTGTTTGTGTGTGAGTGTATGACTTGACATTAATATGGCAGAGAAACAAAAAGGGATGTCCAGCTTCATGCAATGCCATTATTGAGATGGAAAGATGCCCAGTTCAGATGGGCATCTTTCTTGTGTGTTGTTTGGGTGCCCCACATTTGGACATTACATTTAAAATTTGTCAGGACTGTAGTGCCCATAATTTAGTGGAAAGATGAAACAAGTTCATTCTGAAAGGCCTTTTTGAATTTTTGTTTTAGTGAATCCCTCTCCAAGGCTGAGACTTCTAAATCCTTGAAGCCTGACACAAAAAGAAAAAAGCTATTCTGTGCCGACCTCACCATCGGCTCATGAGACAAAACCACACAAATTGCAGGTTCCATTTGCCTCCTCAGAACCGAAGGCCAAAATACCTAAACTGACTGAACCAGCATCTTCGGCACCAACTGCTTTGGTATCGACTATTATGGACCCGATACAGACTACTTCAGCACTGACCACTGTTTCTGCACCTGCAACCTCTTCAGCACCAACAATAGTTTCAGCACCATCATCAATCTCTTCTCATTCTGTACCAGCTTCCCCTTCTGCACAGCAACAAATGGTGTTGAAAGACGAACAAGTTATGCTTTCCAGGACTAGATAGTCCCCTTCTGTTGACCCATTCCTGGGTCAACTCCCCAGCCCCTTTGTGGATAGGCCTGAGTCCCTTTGGGAATGTCAATCTGTTCTTCCAGGAGTCTAGCTAAATTAGATATACTTAGATTGTTAGATGAGCTTTTGGCTGCCAGAGGTCTTCCAGCATCTATGCAGACTTCTTTCCCTCCTGGAGCTGAGACTTACTCTCCAAAGACTCCACCAGTTTATCCTCCTTCAACTTCCTTCCTTGGTTTGGAGCCATCCAGTTTGATGTTCCTGGTTCCAGCTACCTCGGTGCAGACGGTGTACCTCACCTTGAAACCAGGGTCTTCTCTGTTGTCTTCAGCTCTTTGGATCCATTGCACACACAGGACTATGGCTCAGCTGTCTTTTCCGAGACCCTTGGTACAGTTCCAGTTGTTTGTATGGTACTGTCTTTGGCTCTTGTGACCTTGGCAGGTTTGAGACCTCCCCAGTTCCTGTACTGGATGGCATTTCGTTGGACCAGGGTGTGACTCTAGTTCCAAGATTGTCTTTCTCAGTTCCAGGCTTTCATCCCTCTTCAGGTGGGCCTGCCTTCCAGATTAAGGAGAGAGTTTTAGCCTCAGCAGGCTCCCAGCTGCCTCCTTCCTTGTCAGAGTGTCACATTTATGCATCCTCTGGTTCACAGTTTCTCAATGTATCTTACCTGGACAATGGGCACAGAAGCTGCAAAACAGCCCTGTTCAGGGTTCCTCCTCTTTGGAGTCTTCCTTAGAAATTCCCACTGAGGAACCACCCCGTAAGAAGACTTGCAAGAGGAAGCATCTTGATTCTCCAGAAGAATCTGCCATGGAAGACACAGATTATGATGAAGGGGAGCATTCCCCCCGGTCACACCCTGATGATGTCTCCTTTGGAGTCATCTTAGAAATTTTGTAACAGAAGGGTTATTGGAAGTCCTCAAACCCATCCTCTGAGGAATCTGTGTTCTTGCAAGCTTTTTCTGTCTGCCCATCTGCTTCCTGGGTGATCCCACCTACCATCAATCTAATTAAGCTGATTGTTCAGTGGGTATGGAAGACTCCAGATTCCATAGAGCCCATTCTCCAGAGGCCAGATAAAATCTTAACTGCTCCAGAAGATCAGCCCCATTGATCAAAAGGTCTAGCAGTGGATGCCATGGTGATGGCAGTGGCCATCAAAAAGGAACCCACCGAGGAGAGTTCTATTAGGGTTGCCACCTTCCTTCATGGCTAAAACCGGAGTAAAGCCACGCCCCTCACATCACCAGTAACCCTGCCCACCCACCCCCTCTCCTGCCCACATTCCGCCCATTTTGTGACGTTGCAATGACATCACTCAGCGGGAACGTCCTCTTTTTTCGTTCCTGCTGCCTGCTTTTGGCTGATTTACAATGCTTTTCTTTAAAAAAAACATAGTAAATCAGCCAATTTACAAACTCCGATAGTCTGTTTCCTTTTTGAAACAAAATACTGCAGTTTATACAGTGTTTTCTGGACTACCAGAGAATCAGTCTGATTTCCAGATAGTCCAGAAAAAAATGGAGGGGTGGCAACAATAAGTTCTATTGTCCTTCCCCCTAACTGAAAATCTAGGACAATGGACAGATTTGTGAAGCAAGTTTTTATGTCATTGACCTTTGCTATTTGGTCCTTGAACTTCTTGGCACATTTTACTAGTCTCCACAGGGACCTGATAACTGAGCTTTTGGACATTCTTGCAGGAGCAGTATCTGATGAGGTTTGGAACAAGGTTGTCTCCCAGCTTGCCAATCTGGAGTTTATTTCAAACTCAACCATGTAGCATATTTCCCATGCAGCCAAAGGGACATCTAGGCCAGTAGGTACAGGTGTTGCCATAAGGCAATATGCCTGGATGCGCTTGTGTGACTTCATGGAACCCTTCAAGTCTTCCTTTGTCAGTGCTCTGGTTGACACCTCCTCTTTGTTTAGCTCAAAAGTTAGAAACATGCTAGCTAGGTGAGAAGAGTACAAAGAACCTTTCTGCTGTGAGCATTCATTTTTCTGCTCCTCAACTATCCTATTATAGGAATCATAGGAGTGGGAAAATGTGGTTCAAAAAATCCCAATGGCCTTTTCTTGACACACGTGGTGAGTACTCCCCTTGGGGCAGGGGGGATCTCTTCTGGAAGACGTCCACCCTGTGGCAGAGGGGGTCTGCGTAATCAGGGCTCCAGAGATTCATTCTCTGGACAACTCTACCAGCAGTCCTGAAAGGAGGCCTGATTGCTTACCTCTGGAAGCAGTCAGTTGGAGATTTTCACTGCACCAATCATCCTGGCTTACCATAACTTTAGATATTTTGGTGCAGAAAATTATTACTAGAGGTTACCATATTCCATTCAATCTATTTCCAAGACTTTGAAAGTGAATCCCTCATGTTCCACCTAGTCAGAGGGATCTAGCAGTAGTAGAAATCCAAAAGCTGTTTCTAAAATGAGTCATCCAAGAAGTCCCACCAGACCAAATAGGGTCTGGATTTTACTCAAGATTCTTTTTAGTGCCAAAAAAGACAGGGGAGTGGAGGCCAATTCTGGATCTCAGCCTATTGAACAAGTTTATACAACAGACACAATTCTGGATGGGCATGGTTCAGTCCATCCTTCTCTTTCTGGAGAAGGATAATTGGATGTGCTCTATAGATCTTTATGATGCATATTACCACATAAAGATGGGCAAGCATTCCAGAGGATATCTCTGCTTCCAGCTAGGAGCCAGTCACTACCAATTTTGATTGCTGCCCTTCAGTCTCACCACAGCCCCCTGGGTGTTCACCAAATGCATGGCAGTTGTAACAGCTCTGTTGAGACTGCGAGAATTCCAAGTGTTTCCATACCTAGACTACTGGCTTCTCACCTCCCCATCCAGACATTTACTGCTTCATGCCACAGACTTCATCATACACCTTGCTAAGGAACTAGGCATCTCAATAAACAAGGAAAAATCACAAGTGACTCTTTCACAGAATCTAGAGTTCATTGGGTTGAGGGGTTGAGACTGAACACAATCTCCTGTATAGCCTCCCTTCCCCTGTACAGACTACTGAAGCTAAGATCACAGTTTCAAGCCATCATTTCCAAAAACAAAGTTCCTGCTTGCCTGGTACTGCAGGCTCTGGGGACCATGGCAGCAACTATAACCCTAGTACCCCTAGCAGGGTGTCACATGAAGCTGCTTTAATGGCTTTTGGTGTCACAATGGTCACTTCTAATGCATCCGATGTCTCACCGAATCCTAATAACGAATCACTGCAAAAAGGATTTATCTTGGTGGATGAAGCTGGAGTAAAATCTATGGGGTTTCTCCCTCCCTCCACCCAAAGCCATAGTGGCCATTGGTGCTTCCCAGATGGGGTGGGGGGCATTATCTAGGAAAGACTGCCCAAGGCACTTGGTCCTCGCAAGAGGCCAATCTGCATATCAACATCCTAGAATTGAGGGCAGTGCTTTTAGCATTGCAAGAGTTTCAATCTGTCCTTCCTTCGGGGACAATTGCAATCTAATCAGACAACATGTTGGTGGTCTGGTATATCAACAAACAAGGAGGGACCAGATCTTACCCACTGTGCCAGGAAGCCCTAAGAACTTGGCAATGGGCTATTGCTTCCAACCATTTTCTGGTAGCCATGCATATCCTGGGGAATTCCAGTCTGATTGCGGACAATTTGAGTAGATGCATTTTCCTGCCTCACAAGTGGTCTCTCAACCACAACATAGTGATGAAGACTTTTCGTCGTTGGGGCCAGCCGTGATGCAACCTGTTTGCCTCTCCCATAAAAAACAAATGCAGCAGCTACTTTGCCCTAATTCCCCCATGTGTGGAGTCCCTGAGAGACACACTTCTCCTCGATTGGCCCCGGACTTCTGTATGCCTTTCCCCCATCCCACTGATCCCCCAGTTTCTGAGGAAAGTCCAAAGGTTAAGAAGCAGAGTAATACTCATTGCACCTTACTGGCCCCCTGCCAAGTCTGGTTCCCCTTTCTTTGGCCTCATCTGGTTCACCACCCTTGGATTCTCCCCCACCCCCCACTTTGGACCCACTGTCTCACCCTCAGGGCTTGGTGCATCTCAATCTTCAAAATCTCAAGCTGACAGCTTGGTTTCTCCAATTCCAGTAATTGCCAGGCAGAATAACTTGTCCTCTTCAGTACAAAAGATTCTCCCAGCTTCCCATAAGCCATCCACCAGGTTTATCTAAGCAAATGGAAAAGATTTTCAATTTGGGCCTGTACAAAGTACATAGACCCCTTCTCAGCATCAATTGATAAGGTCCTGTAATATTTAGCTACCCTATTTGAAATGGGGGCTTCTATGTCTACAATTTAGGTTCATTTGGCTGCTATTTCAAATTTTCATAACAGTTTTGAGCCAGCAGCTACTTGTGACCTCAAGATTTTATCTTGGAGGACCCTTTTCCTAGTAGCTATCACATCTCCTACGAGAATTTCAAAGTTACAAGCTTTATGTGTGAAACATCCTTATATCATTTTTCACAAAGAAAGAGTATCACTAAGAACCAATCTGACCTTTCTTCCCAAAGTGGTATCAGAATCTATCAACCAGTCCATAGACTTGCCAGTCTTCTTCCCAAATTTTGCAAACAATGATGAATACTGTTTACACTTGTTAGACGTCCACAGACAATTACATTTTTACTTGAACAGAATTAAATCTTCTAGAAAATCAAACCAATTATTTCTGTCTTTTTCAGGGCTTAGATTGGGTAAACCTGTATCAAAGGTCACCTTGTCAAAATGGCTTAGAGACTGTGTTACCTTTATCTACAATCAAAATAAACTCAAACTGTCTACTGCAGTTAGGGTGCATTCTACCAGATCAGTTTCCACATCAGCGGTCTTTCCTTTCAAGGCTTCTATGGAAGACATATGTGCAGCTGCAACTTGGGCTACTCCACATACCTTTATCACTCATTACAAATTAGACATAGTCTCCAGGGGAAGAGCATCTTTTGGATCTATGGTGCTCAGGAACATCCTTCCTTAGGGCCACCCAGGATCTAAAGTAGCTGGGGACTTTGTCCCATCAGTAAAGAATGAATGAAGATTGACAACATCAGATAAAGAAGTTATGTCCTTACCATAACGTTTCATCTGTGTTGTTGATCTTCATTCATTCTTGACATCCCACCCTCCTACCCCCTCCAAAAGACTCCTGTAAGTTTGGATCTAGTCCTGGGACATTACAGGGTTATACCTTAGACAGGGCTTCTTTGTTTTCTTTACTGCACTGCAAACCTGATCTGAAGTAATGAGAAGATAGGTGTTATTGGTAGAGCCTTAGCTGAAGAGTTTTTGGCTGGTGCAAGCTATGTATAATGGCCGAGTTGTTACGAGAAGTCTAAACCGAACCCATCAGTCAAGAATGAATGAAGATTGACAACTCAGATGGAATGTTATGGTAAGGATATAACTTCTTTTTTAAGCCACAGGGCATGCAGCTAACAACACTTCTGCAACTCTGGACTGTCAAACAAAAAGAGCAGAACCTGTTACAAACTATGTTTTTTGTAGTGTATGCCAAAACACTGAAATAGAAAAAAAACAGTCACAAAGATTGTCAGATCGTAATTACAAGTAACAGTTCAAAAAGCAGGAAAAAGCACCATTTGGATAAAAGAGGTGGTAGACATAAATTAGAATGATTAATAGGTCTCTTTCACTGTGTGTTTATAGGTGTATTGGGTCATATGACACTGTAAGTGATACATAAGCTTTATAAAAAAGGAATCTTAACTGATATTGTACTGAGAGTAGAATACAATGGTTTAGCTTAAATTCTGTTTTATGTTATTGCACATTTGGATACAGGGAAGGGATATTTTTTATGCAGTTCCATTATAAAGGCTCTAAAAGGTCTGTGAGAATGCCTTTTGTGCAGAAGTATAAGATTTCATGGACTTTGCCTATAAAAGGAGATATGTAAATTATACCTAGTTTATGTATATGTCTGAATTCGTCACAGATAACCTGTTCTGAGAAATTATAGCCCCCCCCCAAAATTATATAGCTTATGCTACCCCCTAACAATTACTATGATTACAATTCCACTGACTACTTACCCTTCAGCACAGCTTCTTAATGCCAAGAACATCACCTGGATTCACTATCCTTCTGTGCATGACCAGCTTAGTCTTGCACGGAAGCAACCATTTAGGAGCAGGATGGCAGCGTGCCATGCATAGTAATGAAGGCACACTGCCTGAGCTCCTAAATGGACACAGAGCATGTAAGAGTGCAAAGGGCGTGTCTGAGAGCAGAGCTCTCAGAATATACATGCCCCTGCAATCAAGAACAGCAGTGTAGGAGTAAGAATGAGCGAGACCGCTCATAGGTGTTTGCATACCCCCAGCAACATCCCCCCAAGTGTACAAGAACAATAGTTACAACATTTAAATATGAAGATTTTTTTTTATGAAACAGATCAAATTTAACCGTAAGTGTGCGGGTTTGCCCATCGCTTAGCTATGGTTAATGCAGCTTAAATGGCACAAGAGGATAAAAAGCAAGATATATGTAAATGAAGCAGTACAGCAATAGTGTAGTGGGCAGAGCATTAGCCTTACGAGCAGTCATTCCCGGTTTGAGTCCCTCTCCAGTACAATCCATTTTCCATGTCAAATCACTGTATGATCAATTCATTTTGCTGCATAACCTACGGCATAACATATATTTGTGAACTGGAGTACCGCATTAAATGCAGATGTGAGGTGTCCTTGTCATAATGTTGCAAAGTCCACAGATAACCACAAGTGCCCCATACAGTATACGTACACAGGAATCAGGGATACAAATGGAAGGTAAAATGTGTAATGAATGATAAATCCATACAGGTGCCAAATCCGCCACCTGCCCAAGAATCATTAGACATCACTGTCTAAATTAGTGTGGTGCTAAGCGGGTGTAAGCACTAGTAAGCAAGACTAAGTATAGTTACGCAGTAGTAAGCGGGAGTAAGCATATTTAAGCAGTAGTAAGCGGGTTTAAGCCTGTTTGCGCAGGGGTAAGCAATGCGCACACAGGTTAAGCAATATTGAAGCTAATTCTCTGTAAACATATTTAACTGGAGGTTAGCAATGCTTACCTTCACGCAAATCCATGCAAACCCACTTACAATTGCTTAAAAGTGCCTTAAGCTGTCTGTATGCATCAGCCGCTGTTCTAGCCAGAAACAAAATAAACAGCCTTTGCAGGTCTTGAACCGAGAACCCTGTACAATATAGTCACAGTAGTTAACCACTAAGCCATCACAGCACTGCATTAGACTGAAGTATCACCAAACAGATCTGCACCATAGGAAATACAAACTGAACATGTGAAAGGAATCTATATACAGTTTTATATTGTATAACCAACTACAGGACATAAATATGTGAACTGGAGTACTGCATTAAGCTCAGATGTGAGATGTCAATGTAATAAAGTGTTTCAATCCCCTAATAAACACAAGGACCCCATACAGTCTTCATACACATGAATCATGGCTACCAAACACATATATAACATGTAATGAATAATAAATCAATGCCACAATACAAATATAATGCAACTTAAATATTAAGCAACGCTAAGCATTGCACAGCCCAACTTAGTAGGTGTAAGCAATGTGTAGGCCAGCTAACTCAATCTGCCCATTGGTATACCCCTTTAAGCAATGCCAAACTTAGGTAAGCAGGTTTGCAAATAGCTTAGCCTTTTCAAAACCATCCAATCATGGCAAAGTGTGGGAAACCGGCCCTATTTAAACCTAACAGGTGGGAATACATCTCATAACTGGTTGAAGCTTCCCCTTGTAGGTACTATGTCTGGAATGGGAGAGGGTGTGCACTTTGGGCACAGCACTGGGGCATCCTGGAGTCCAGAGTCATGGCAGGACTCCTTGTGAAAGACCATAAAATGAGACTGGTGCAGGACCAGTACCAGGGTTCCCAATACAAAACAGAAGCCTGGGACTGTCTCGCCCGTGACCTCACCAATGCCACTGGCATACCCCAAACTGGTGAGCAGGACAGGCATCACTATGCTGACCTGAAGCGGCAAAAGGAGGATCTCTTGGATCAGTGGATCCAAGAGGCTAGGAGGACAGGGGAAGTCCCAACCGTGTGTAAGTATCAGTCTACTACCTGTTTAATATTTGCCAGCTCATGTATATTATGGATAGGTATGGCTAAATATTCCTCTTATGTCTTTCACAGTGGCAAGTGAGCGGGCTATGAACCAGGAGGCCCATGGATATAGACTGGAGTGGTTGCAACGTGAGGCAGGTTAGTAATACTCTTGCATGTACTGTCAGAAATAAATCTAAACGTAGTAGTAAGTTAATTGCTTGCATAAAACCTGTATTGTTAAAGGCATGTACTGCATACACCAGAGAGTAGGGCAGGAAGAGTCTCTTATAGGTTGTGTGTAAATAAAAGCATAATAGCTTGACAATTAAGGTGTAACTGCTGAACTGCATGTGTTCATTCCGGTATCATATGGTAATGTAGAGTTGCAATCACTTAATAGCACTCTTGTAGCAAGCACTATTACCCACACTGTGCTACATAAGTAAATTGTGTAGCAATGTCTGTATATGACTGTTGTAATCCCAAGAGGTCAAATAGTACAACTGAGAGAGACTTAGACAGAAAACACTGAAAAGACAAATAACAAAATTCAAATAGCACACTCAACTGCGACATGAACTTTTGTAGTTTGTGCACACAGAGCCATGGTTCGAATCCTGGGAGTGGTAGTAGGCTATATGCAGAATCATACCCCACAAGTGTACAGAAATGTCCAGAATGTCCAGTAAATTGGCCCATAGCTACTGCCTGTTCCTCTGGCAAACCAGTGGGATGATCCCATTTAGGCAGCAAACAAGACATACAACTGATTGTCAAACATCTATAACAACAAACCTGTCACTCTAGCAACCCCCCAAAATGTTATGAGAGTAGGTAGGCAAGTATGTCCCATCTCCACCCCCATGTTGTCAAGATGTGATCAGGGTGTGTACAGTAACAGAGTGAGACATAAGTGCATAATACTAATGTGGAAACTGGTAAATTGTATGGCAACATGCAGGTAGTGCTAAGAAA